>NC_066343.1:7355956-7458338 GCF_022539315.1 Serinus canaria
ATCCATCCATCCATCCATCCATCCATCCATCCATCCATCCATCCATCCATCCATCCATCCATCCATCCATCCATCCATCCATCCATTCATCCATCCATTCACCTTTCATTATCTATATGTCCATCCATCATCCATCCATACCTCCATCCATCCATTCCTCGATAGATCCATCCATCTATTCTTCCATAATAAACCATCCATCATCCATTCATCTGTCCACCCATCATTCCTCCTCCGTTTGTCATCCAAACAACAACCATCCTTCCATCCTTCCATCTCTCCATTCATCAATCCATGAACCCATCGACACATCCATCTATTCAGTCATCCATCCATCCATTATTGTATCCATCCATCCATCCATCCATCCATCCATCCATCCATCCATCCATCCATCCATCCATCCATCCATCCATCCATCCATCCGTCCATCTGTCCATCGGTCTGTCTCTCCATCCGTCCATCCATCCACCAACCCACCCATCTATCCCGCCACTTTTATCAATCCTTCCATCTATCCTTGCATCTCTCCATCCTTTTATCCATGCATCTTCCATCCATCCATCCATCCATCCATCCATCCATCCATCCATCCATCCATCCATCCATCCATCCATCCATCCATCCATCCATCCATCCATCCATCCATCCATCCATCCATCCATCCATCCATCCATCCATCCATCCATCCATCCACGTCTTTCCTCTGGCAGCTCCCTGCCTATGCCGCTTGTTCTTCTCTCTGTCTGTTCTTCCTGAGGATGCCACAGCCGCACGGCCTGGCTGTGATCCGCAGTGAGGTTTTCCTGCTCTTCACTCCAGGATGCTCTCTGGGACACAGTGTAATTTGCTCTCCGAAAGGGCTACCGGGATCTGTTAGAGGTGCATCCCTCTCGATGTGAGTCTGGGGAAATGGATGGAAGTGGAGGAGGGGCAAGGCCTCTCTGTCAAAGTGCAGTTTGCCTGCCCTCCCTGCTGCTCCTCTCTTGAACTTTGACTCCCTTGAAGTTAGAGTCTGGAAATAGGAGGTGAGTTAAGCTTGTGATTAATTTCCTAACAAAGGAGGGACAAGGAGCCTCAGGGAGAATAGGAAAAACAGCAGAGGTGTTTCAAAGTGCAACATGGGCTACCCTGCCTTTTAAGACAAAGAGTGACATTTCTACAGACATGCTTCTTGTCACATGATGTAAGATTAAGATAAAAAAATTACATGCTACTCTTCCTGGTGTTCTTTTAGCTTGTTTTTTTTTCACATTTAGAAACAAATATGGATGGTGTGTGCCTTAGTTTTTCATCAGGAATTTCCAAGTTTGCCCTAGTTAGTTTTAGTTCAGTCTAGATGATTACATTGGCTTCTCAAATAATCTCTGAATAAAGTGTCCACTGCTGGAAAATCCACTGGGCAGTTTTAATGGAAAGGGCTCACAGCAACTAATATTTTCTTGTGAACTTCTGGTTGAGAATCAAGTCTTTTGAAAAACCTCAAGAAAAAGTGTAGACAAGGGAGGACTCCACATACAAAGGTTGGTTAATTCCACCCCAATATGCAGATGAATCTGTTCCAAGTGCTGTTCCTGCAGCCAAAGTTGTTTTATAGAAACCTAGAGATAAAGCACAATTCTTGCAATATGAGACAACTCACACATAGTGATGGGTGAGGCTCAGAGCTGCTTCATTTCAGGCATCCCTGTCTGACAACACACCAAAAACATGGAGAGTTTTGGTGGTTCAATCTTTCCCCAAGAAACTTTATAGTAGTTAAGAAACAGCCTTAAACTTCTCTCCTGATTGTGATCCAGCTGAATCCTTGATCCTAACCCAAGTAAACAGGGGTGGAACTGGCTCTAAAGCATTTGGGTTGAATGTTTTTTTTTTGCTCCAGGACCCTCTGTCTCCCTGTGGTTGTTTAGAGCAGGGGTTGTTCTTACATGCAGAGAACACGTTGTCTGTGTAGGCTTGGCTGTGGTGGAGCACAGGTCTCACTCCTTTCCTTAGCAAAGTCATGTGTGAGATGTTTACTCTTTGCAGCGCTCAAGGGCAGTGCTAATTTATTTTTGTAACAGTCCTGTTTAGACGGAGAAGTTGGTGACAGCCATAATTTATTCATGGTGCTCTGCAGCTCTGCATAGCATGTCACACAGGCCTGCAGCAACTGGAAGAAGTTATTTTCTTAGGAGAGTGCAGAGACCAAAACTGATAACACACAGCCACAAACAGGAATCTGCTTATGCTTAAAGGAAGATAATGCACATCAGCAAGAGGGAACTGAAGAGGGAAGAGACTTCTTGTTTTCCTCTTGGCTTGCCCTCTCTCTCAGCTCTCCTCACGTGGGTGTGTGCTCAGCTTCATGAGATGATGTTTACAGTGAGCAGAGATTATTTTCATCCATCCCTGCTGGTGTTCACAGCTAATGCACTCACAGAGAGCTGCATTTAAGTTGCATTTAAGTCTCCACGACTCCTAGAAAAAGACATGGAGATCTAACCAGGTCTGCTCCTCAGGCCCCAGAGCTCCACATCACATCTGCTCTCATTAGGTTCAAATTTGGCTATGCTGAGCACATGCCATCATCACAGTCATTGCCATGGCAACCTGTGGCAGCATCAGACTATCCCAGCCATGTGGCAGGAGGTCAGGCTAAAAGGAAACCTGGGCTGGAATTAGCCAACAAAACAGCCACCAGCAAAGTAAATTTGCTTTTGTGCAGATATTCCCTTCCTCAAGCTTGCCTGAATGGAAAAGCTGCTCTCCAGGGATTTGTCTGCTGCTTTGGTCTGGCCAGGGCTTTAGGCTGCCCATTCTCCTACCTAAGGCTGGAGTGCTGGTTCCCACAGGGTTTTTTTTTTTTTGCGGGGGGGGGGTCTGGTGTCATTCTGCATGGCTTCCACCAAATTAAAAAAAAAAGGAAATGTTTGGGAACCAGGCACCCAGCTTCATGTAATTTGTGAGTTATACTCTCTGTTCTGGTGATGAATGCCATAAATTGTGTACTTTATTTTTTTATAAAGTTGTCTGTTCTTCTATTCTAAGAGAGGGGGAGGAAACAAAGCTTTAAGATTGAGGAGACTTGTGAATAATTTGAGGCCATGTTAACTTTTAAGAACATCTGGACTAAACAGAGGTTAAACAGGACCATAAGAACTTCAAAATCAGGGTTGTTATTCCTATTCATGCAGTCCTGAAGTCAGTAAATGTTCTTCCTCTGGCTTCAATGTGTTTTATCAAGACTTCCAACAATCACAATGTCCTGATTCTTCTCCATTAGAGACAAGAAAAGCAACAAGAGTATCACCATTTGTTACATCCAAACAATTTCTCAGAGCATGGAAGCCAGGGGTTTATTATGCCACAATCTACAACAAGTTTTGGAAAACTTACCTAGCAACATTTTCTTATTAGCTTCATCATGAAATTCCAAAAATACAACAGAGAGCAAAGTCTTCAGTGGCATAAATGAGAAGTTAAGATGGCAAACACATGTCTGGGGTCTTTAAAATCCTGTCATTTCTTGGGCAGCCTTTCACTTCTGCTACCATGTCCCACTGAAATGAGAGTGCATGGAAAATTATGGAAAAAACAGTAATTGCTGTGGCCATATCCACTCTCTATATGTTTTTTAAAAAGCCAAGCAGAAAACCACAAAGATGCCCAACAGTCACTGAGAGAAAACACCAAACATGATTTGATTTGCAAACCACAGATACCAACAAAATTCCCTTTGATTCTTTCTGCATTTGTAATTGGAAAGGGAAAAAAAAAAAAGAAACTGCTGCAGAAGATCTTTCTGTCGTACATTCATTTCTCCAAAAGCCACACTTACTCTTTATCAGCCTGCATTTTGTGTAAAATAGAATTAACATTGTTCAGCATTAGATGAAATTTTATTAATTCCAAGATTGGAGGAAAGTATGTTTATTTATTCATTAGTGCAGTCTGTTGTCAAAATTTTAATATTATATTCTCTAAAACTCCAGTAGCCTAAATATGTAAGATAAGTAGATATAGATTAACAGAATAATTTGGGTTGGAAGGCAGCTCTGGAGGCCATCTGATGCTTCAACATCTTACTCAGTTAGGTCAGTTTGCTCCAAGTCTTGACGAGTTGAATTTTAAAACCAAGAGGAAAGGTCCCATGAGAACACAGGGCCTCTGTTCCAGTGTTTAACTACCCTCCTTGTGGGTTTTTCTTTTCCTCCACGTGTAGGCAAAACTCAGCTTGCTGCATTGCCCTTCACACTGTTGCTGTGCAGCTCTCAGAGGAGTCTGGGTCCATCCTCCCTCTGGGCTGAAATCTGCAACATGGTCCCACTTTAGGTCAGACCTCTCATACCAAGACTCACAAAAGGTAAAACTGAGCCACTGGAGAGTTCTGTCAGGAAAAATTTATGGAAAAGTCACCTGAAGGGACATCAGCACTGTTTGCATGTGAGGAGAACCTGGAAACACCAGCTGGAACTGCCCTCTGTGCTGGGCTCTGAGGAGGAGCTGCAGCCTTGAGCACAGAAAAGTTTTGCAGGGATGGACAGACAATAAATGGAACAGAGGGGAAATGAGGAACAGAGGAGTGGAGCTGTGACCCCACAATTCACAGAGGAGCAAGAGGGTCCAGATGATCATGCAAGTCATTTGAGTTTTCCTCCTGGGATGCTGAATTGAGCTGCCAGGGTTATAAATTCCATATTCAAGGAAAAGCTTGATGGGCCCTGCACACCCACAAATGTCAGATGACCCTCCTCTCCTACCTTTATGACAAAGGTATTACTCAAAAGTGTTTATTGGCATTATTAATATGTCAAATAATATTAATGGCATTACTACTATGTCTTGGCCTAAGTGTGATTGAGCAACTCTGGGCAACTCCCTGCTCTCAGAGCACTTGTAAGCAAGTCTAGAAGCCTCCTATTGGAATTGGCTGTCCACAGTAAGGAGTCTTGTAATAAACTGCCAGTGCCACTGGAATTAATAAATTCCATAAATTCCTCTGTTGGGTGGGCTTTTTTTTTTTTTTTTTTTTTTTTTTAAGTTTTTAGGGATTTTTTTTATTCTCTCACCTAGTGAAGAGTCAAAGAGAATTTTTGCCCTGTATCCACACTCAGACCCATCAGACCTGCATGGGAGGTGGAGGGCAGTGCCTTGAACTGAGACCAGGAGGGAACAGCCTGTGTCTGACCTTGGCTCCTGCTTTGCCTCCGTGTAAGAAACATCTCCTGTGGCATTCAGGAGGAGAGCTGCTGCCTGCAGTATCATATCTTCAGCAGATATGTGCCTCACTGCTGAGCTACAGAGAGGAATCTCTTGGTTGCTGCCAAATCAGAGACCTCTGTTTGAACGTTGCAGTTTCTCCCTCCCTGCAAATTTATTTTTATTCTTTTTAGAGCTGAGTCCAAATAGTCCAGTAGCTCAAATATATGCATCTAAATAACAAATTCCTGTTGGCTGCAGGGTAGCCACTAGGTGAGGAGATGTTGTTTCCTCTGGATACGTTTGCACATATTTTTGCAGCATTAAATGCTAACAGAAGTGCTGTGTTTAAATTCTAATAATCTCTTGCAGGGGTTGTTTTAGTTATTATATTTATCATCTTCATGGAATTAGGAAAAAAAATAAAACCAGACTTTGCTTTCCTGCCTTCCTTCACCCCCATCAAAAAACATTTTTCCTTTTAGCTCAACTTTTTCTGTTGAATCTATTTGCAGTTTATACTTACCTCCATATTTTGGAGGAGTTTTTTGAGGGAATATTTGCTGGACTGGAGACATTATTTCTCTGTGCATTGAGCTTGCTTCTTCCCACTACAAAAAAAAAGAAGTTTCCAAACATACCGAAAGTAGATTATTTCCTGTTTGGTCCTTTTCCTAAACATGTCAAGTGCAAGAAAACCAATCTGATGGTAGACCCAGGGCAAGAGTCTGCTGAGGTAAGGGACTTCAGAATCTGAGTGAATAACTTTTTAAATGGATGGAGGAACAAACAGTGTAAGGCGCTGCATGACTCTAAGTTCGCTTTGATGATGTTAATCACAAATGATTACAGAGAGAGTATTGAGTTGGTCAGATGCAGGTGATTTTATTTCATTATTAAAGATAAAGTTCACTTTCTGGTCGCTTGAAGACTCTGATCAATGAAACCCAGTTGCAGTTCCCAGGGCTGGACACTTAATTAAGCTGCTTGCTTAGGACTTGGATATAATTGGTGGAGTTTTGCTTTTATAAAATTACAGTGGCCTAAGGTACACCATTGTCCTTTGGCCCTCCTTGCTTGGCAGAAGGCTTGAAGATCCCCATAAAAATGGGAGTTTGACCCAGGCAGTTCAGAGCCCCGGAGCAATGCTGCCCATGCCGAATTCCCAGCGCGGGGCATTGTTCAGAAGCCGAGATAACTGCGGGCAGGAGGTACAGCTCCTTTCTGGGAGCTCTGTGCCACCCTCCCAGCACTTTATCTCCTGCAAGGAAAACAGCTTCAGACCAAATCAAACACTGCTCTTTCTGCCTGGTTGCCTCATCCTTATTGTTCCTCTCTGGCCTGAGGCATCCACTAAGGAGCTCAGGATGTTCCTTTCTCCACAAAAGCCCTGCTCTGAATCCTGCTGCAGCTTCTCTGCAGCCCAGCCCAGTTTCCTCCTAGCTTGGCTGATCCTGCAAGTAAACAAAAGCCACCTGCCAAGTAAGCACATCCTGCTCAGGGGTCCTCCTCATCCTGGAGCTTTGTCTCCTGGATCTCATCCCTTATGCTTCTTTAGATGCCTGCATTGATACCTGGCCCCTTTTGTTCTGGCTCCAGGAAAAGTCCACAGCCTGGAGCCTGCCCTCAGCGCGGACTTAGGGCCTCATCCTTCCCGAAGAATTACCGATGCTTCCACACAAATGGAAGATGCTTAAGTTAATGATCTCCTATTGTTAACCATGTGTCACCCCCCCTGTGCAATCTCGGTTTAAAACTGTGGTAAAAAACGCGGCCGAGAGGGATAATTGCTTACTTTCGGGGCTGGGCTTCCAGTCTGTCAAAGAAAGTCCTGCATTTTCAAGCAGAATTAATAAAAACCTCGAGCCATTTCCAGATATACAGCTATGCCAATAGACTCTGGTTTACATTTGACTTTAGACGTTTTCTGATTTGACTAAAGGTCACACAATTAAGTTAATACCTAATAATGCATATATGTAGTTTAAAAGAGGCTTTTAACAAATACCTAGATGAAGATGATAAAGCATCTTCAAGAAAGTTAATTAGGTCTCTGTCTTCAAAGCTGGTTTTCTAGTATATTGGTGTATCATAGCTGGAAAGTGTCTTGGAAACCCCTTCATATCTTCCATAGCTAAATAAATATTATGGCTTTCAAAAGCTATTTGAGGCTGAGATAACCAAGATGAATTTGGAGTGCACCTTGGAATTTACTTATTAAATCTCATCAAGTTCCCTTCTCTCCACTGAGCTCAGTTCCTTCTTTCATGTCTTTTAAATGTTTTTCTTTTTTTTTTTTTTTTTTTTTCCTAAATTAACCTTTTGGACAAACTTTTAGAGAGCAAATGATTCAAAATCCCCACCTCGAGTTTTTCAAAATTGCACAGGGTTGCCCAAATGATGCTTTCATTGAAGTAAGTGGTAAAAAACGTCAAGCAGTTTCAAGAGAAGCCAGCATAAGAGTCCTTATGAAAATGCCACCTTTATTACTTTAAAAAGGAGGGGAAGTTTGAAAGGACTAACAGAGGAAATTCAATGCCCAAATCCCATTGTAATTCAATAGGAATGGGGCGCCAAATTCCCTTAGGCTGCTTTGCAAATTCCCTCCCAACAATGGATGGCAATCCACTGCCATTATGAGCCGCTCATTCTGCAGTGTCAGAGGGTCAAGGTGATCGCTGGCTGGTGTTACCTGGCCCACAGCTGAAATAATGCTGTGGAACTGTGGTGTTTTCACCAAAAACAAAGTCATCTGGGCCAGCCCAGACCCAGCTGGAGGCTGCAGATGGGTGGTTGCGTTTTGGAGGGTCATTAGGTATCTCCAGCAGGCTTCAACCTCTACCTCCAGCACCCTCTGGGCCCTGGAGAGGGAAATGGGTTGGGAGAAATGGTTGAGAGAAATGCAGGCAAGATCACAAAGACTTGAAGCATTTGTTTAAGAAATCACCCCAAAGATCAAGCCCTGATTTTTGTGGTTTTCTTTCCTGACCGAGGGAAGGCAGCGCTGCAGCTCCTTCCTCTGCCAACCCATCCCTGGGGCACCGGGGCCAAGAGGTGTCAAATCCTCCCCTCCTCTTCCCACGGGTTGGGAAAAGCATTTCTGGGGCGGCAGAGGTTTGGGAAGCAGCATCCAGGAATGGCAGAGCCTCCACCCCATGCTGGGATCTCCCACAGCACCAAGAGCCCAGCTCTTGGCCCGGAGATGCCTGCAGTGAATTCTTCCTTCGCAGCCTGGTGCGCCAGCTCCCTCTAATGCTCTGTCTGCAGGTGGGAATATCCACCCACAGGAGCAGAGGGGTGCAAACAAGTCCTGTGGGGCAAACAATGCCACCCGGGGTCATGAATTCGAGCACAAAGTTTTAGTTTCTCCAAAGGAAAAAGGGGCAACAATGGCTCCCGCACCAGACGAGAAGTCAATTTTTACCCTGGCTTGTTAATTCTTCTTTCTTCTTCAAAGGGAGAGCCCTGCCCTTTCAAATTAAAAATTAAAATAAAACTATGCTTTGCCCTTTCAGCCATTGTTGGAATTGGTCACGGGCTGGGCCAAGAGGTTATAGGGTTTCTTTCACTGTGTGGATTTATTCCATTTACCTTTAGGCTCTCAGAAGTTTGGGGTTTTGTTTAACACACAAGACAGAAGGAGTATTTTGTTTTGATAACTCAACTTTTTAACCAGTTACATAAATTTTTATATTTAGATGATCTCCCTTCTTTTAAGCTCAAAGCCACCTACCAGAGACCAGGGAAAACAACACAAGAGTGCTGTGAGAGAACATTTATTTCAAGTGGACTCATCCAGTTCCCTTCAGAGCTGTGCTCCTCGTGCCTAAATTATATCTTGTGGTGCTGTTTTTAGCAGGCAGGTTCTTTAGATTGTGTAGGATTTGGGTTTATTGACAGAGCCAGCCAGCCTGCAGGCACTGTTTCTTAAACAGTTTTCAGAGGGAAAAAAGAGATTTACACTCTGTTGGTATTATCTAGAGCAAAGCAGGCTGCTGTCACATGTAAGGAGGAGTGCGCTGTGTATCACAGGGGTATGGTTTCCCTTGGCAGTGAGAGTTCAGAGGAGGTCCCAGAGAACACCCAGGAAAACCCAGAGAGTTAACAACATCTTGGTTGAGGGCAGGTTTGTTGTTTGTGTTTCAATTATTCATAGTTCAGGTTTCCTGAAAGTAAATATGCAAGCTCTTATGACACCAGACCATAATATCCTTTATAGATATAGATATAGAATATAGATTATAATAATATTATTATCTAGAAATAAATTACATATAGAGATATCAAATTACTCATGCTGTACTCACAGTGGTAACTCTGATGTTGAGCCACTTCTGAAGTCTAAGTCAAGTTAACAGTGAAGTCAGTGGTGTGAGAAAGATGTGGTGGGTTAAGCTGGGCTTGCTTCTGAGGGCAGGCTATAATTTTGAGCACTGCAGGTTTTTTGGGTGGGCACATCACAGCTCAGAGAGGATCCCAGACCTGAGCCAATTTAATGTCACACAGAAGGAGAACCAAGGGCAGCCATGCTTTTTTTTTTCTGTAAAAACCCTGCAAACAAATATTTGAGGCTCATTCTTCCTCAAGGTGGTGAGGGCTAGCAGTGAGGAGGTGGGCAGAAGTCCTAATTCTTCTCTTTGGTTTTGTTGCTGAAGGAATATATTTTAGAGTGAATAAGACCACCTCCCAGTAGCTGCTTTCCTTTTTGTCCTCAGGCTATTAAGACCTTCTGTTCGTGCAGCTATTCCAAATGAACTCAACGCAGGAATGTTTTTCTTAAGAATAAGCACTCGTTTTCATAGGTTGCTTTAGCCCACTTTGAGACCAGCAAAGCATTCCCGACAGTGAAATCCAGGAAATCACTGCCTGAGAGGCCAATCCCTCACCCTCTGCTGTCTAAACACAGAGAGCAAAGAGTGACTGCCACTGAGCTGCTCATCTTCCAGAGAGTTCTCCTGCCCACAACATGGAAGGCCCCAGGTGGTCAAAAAAATAAATAAATGCCCAAAAGAAAAAAAAAAAAAACAAACAAACTAAAAAACTAAAAAAAACCCCAAAAACTAAACAAAACAAAAAACACAACAAACAAAACCTACAGCACCCTTCCCCAGAAAAACCAAAACAAAAACCAAAACACAAACAAACAAACAAAACCCAAAAACCCCAACACCTCAAAACCCAAACTAATCTCAATAAAAAACACCCAAAAAACCCAACCAAAAAAACCCCAAAAACCCTAAGCCACTCAAAATTCCCAGTCTGGCAATCACTGAGCATCAGGACCTTGGCAAATTACACCAAGCAAATTTTTTTTCCCTTTAGGTGGCTAGTAAAGGGTGCATTCTTCTCCAAAGATGGAGCCACAAGGAGACACAAAGGAAAGAGGTCTCCCAGGGGGGGAGTGTGGCTTCTCCCACATTTTTATTTGTAAGCTTTCCTGGAAAATCTGTGATCATGCCCAAAGAGTAGATCAGGCAGGTGTTTAAACAAAATAACCTACCTGAATAGGCCTTGCAGTTGGACTGTCCTTCTACCTGCCCATTCTGCCAGCTCCCACAGAGGTGCTAAGGGCATCTTTTATTAACTCCTTCAGTGCTCTGCAGTCAGTGAGCCACAGAGACTTGCTGAACATGAACATGTCAGCAATTAATTAGTGGTAATCATATAGCATTTTTTCAGACATTTTTGGTTTTGCATTACACCACCAGCTGTATACAAATACTGTTATATTGTGATTTGTATTTATGTTATTCACCAGTAATGCCAAAGAGAATATGAAAATATGCTTCAAGTGATTCAAAACTGAATCTAGGGCTCTCAATTAATCTATTTATGTCATTTGAGGACAAGCAAGCAAACTCCTGACAAGAGTGAAGTGTACATTTGTTAATGGGTTGGGGTTTTTTTTTTTTGGGTGAGGGGGAGGAATGCAGTTCATCATAAATGAATCCCTGGTGGTGGTGCATAAAGGCAGCTTCTTTTCTTTGTTTTTTCTTTTTGATGCCACTTAGATTCGAAAAACATCATCCTAGTAAGGCTGCATTCTGGACAAGGACCACTGAAATTTCCAATCAGCAGCATCACCAGACACTTCCTATCAGCAGAATCACCAGGCTTATTGAAAGTGTCATATGTTTTAAAATATTACTCGCCCACACTGGCCTTGACTTGCTCTGTTTTCTCTTGTATCAGTAATCTCTGAAGGTCTTTTCACGGTGCTGCAGTCTGTTAAGTAGATACAACAAGTATTTCTCCTCTGAACAGACTGGGTAATTAACCTTTCATAAGTGTCCTCCCAGAAGGCTTCCTTGTCCTTCTCCATGGCCACTCAAACATCCAGACAAAACAGAAATTCCCTGCTTTCTGAGGGCTCAGCAATATGGTTTTCTGCAGGGAGGCTGAGAGAAGGAGCTGGAGTGCACATGGAAACCAGGATGTCCAAATATCTTGGGCGTGAGCTTGCCTGGGAGCTTCCACTGCTCCTATCAAGCAGAAAACCTCTGTGATGGGAGCTTCCTGTGGGAGAACTGGCAAGGCTGGAAGATTCTCTTAATCATCCTTTGTCCTTGGCAATTTGTTTATTTGTGCTCCTCACATGGATATTGCAGCACCCAAGGGCAAGAGCAGTCACTTGTTTTGTTTCTTTCAGCTCTGGTGATTCCACGAGTCTCTCCCAACAGGTCCTCCTTTAAATCCATAACCTGAGTTGCCTGTTGCCTGTTCAGACAGAAGGAATTAGCTAGGAATTCCATAACCAGTCATCTCACTGATATCCTCCCCCATATTTCTCCACTAATTTTGTCATGCTTCGCATCCCTCTCGCTCAGTTTTGCTTTTTGCCTGCTCTGTCATGTAGAAGAAAGTTTTAGAAATTGGTGGAAGGTGACAGGCTTGCAGGCCTGCCTACCTGCTCTTGCACGTGGCTGAAGCTGTCATGGTGCTGCCTTCCTTCCATGTGTCTGTGCCTCCTGCTTTCCTTAATATATTTATTTTGCTGCTCGTGGCAAATTTCCACCTTCTTTGGGCACAGGGAAGAGGGGAAGGAATCCCAGAGGTTATTCCCTTCCTTCCTCAGAAACAGGAGACTTCGTTCAAGGGCTGCTTTGCTGCTTTGCCAAGTAAAGCCTTAAATGCACCTCTTTTCTTCTCCTGCTCACCAGTTTGCAAAGTCCTTCCCTCTCTCTTTTTTTTTGTCCCCATACACCAGGAGCTGCTTGAAAAAAAACTGAAAGCTCCAACAGGGAAAAAAAAAAAAAAGAAAAAATCAAGGCTGTGATTTGATGTACCCTGGCTTCTTCCAAAAAGGACAACTTGTTCATAGTTCGTCCTTTACCTCTCACTCCTGCCCACTCAGTCAAGTTTGTTGCAGCTGAACTGAAAGAGGAAAATTATCTAATTTAAAAACACCCTCCTTTTGGTTTGGTTTTGGAGGGTGCTTTTGTGTGTTTTGTTTTGTTTGTTTTACCCTTAAGCCTGCAAGCAGTTGTAATAACACAACTGGGCAAGCAGTGAGGAGGGAGAAGAGAACAGCAGAAAGATGGGTGAGAGTCATGCCAGAGTTGCAAATGAACAAAAAGTTCACTGAGCTGTGGCTCTAGCCAGCCCCACCTCAAACACCCCAAGGTTCTGGGGAGAGACAACTGTCCCAAAGACTTACAGAAAAAAGTAAAGGCATTAATTAATCCATTAGTTCCTCCTGAGTCTAAACCCCCCCACTAAAAAAAAAAAAAAAACCCAAAATATCTCAAAGTGAAAACAAACTAACAATCCTTTCTTAGCTTGGGAAAAATATGACAGAAACTCTGAAATTTCAGATAGCATGTTTTGGATTGAATAGAAAGTTCTGTGCAATCTGGAGAAGTAGTTTTTGTTTTTTTTTTTTTTTTTTGTGGTTTTTTTTTTGTTTTGTTTTGTTTTTTTTTTTTTGGTTTTTTTTTTCTGTTTTTTTTTCCCTCTCTGGAGTTTTTTGAAAGGCAGCTATGTTATCAAACAGATATGCTACTCTGTGCCCAGCAAGCCTGCATGCCCTGAACTGCTCCAGGTCCCCTCAAATGGAGTGCAGAAGCAGAGTGGAAATTATTGGCTCAATGAACATCACTCGGGTCAGATCTGACATCCACCTGTGTCACAGAAGTCTAACATTACAAAGCTGGAGCAGAATCCTGGCAGTCTGAGGCTTTGAATTAAGCAAAATGCATCTAGAATGACCAGCCCTCAGTGCTAACACACAAACATAACAAATTTTTTTTTTTTTTTGCCTTCCAAATGAGCACAGCTGTGATTAGAAGGAAATGTCATTTCATGTGCTATTCACCTGAATCAATGGACATTCCCTGCTCTGCTTCCCAAAGCAGGAACATCCCCCTAGCAGGATCAATGCTTTGTAGTTTTATCCCAAATTCTGACAGCCAGTAAGGAAACTGGCTTTTCACTAGATGTAGAAAAAGTGATTTTGGTCATGTTGGGTCATTCCTTACTTCTTGTAAAGTTGTTGAGCTCAGAGGTGTTTTGTTGTGTTTTTAAATTTGTTTTTGTGTTCTTTTGGTTTTGGCTTTTTTTTTTTGTGTGTTATTTTGGTTGTTTGGGTTTGGTTTTTGTGTGTTTTTTTTTTTTTTTAATCACCAAAGAGATGAGCCTCAGTACTCAGGAAGCCTCCCTGCTTTTCTCTACAGAAACCTTAAATCACATACCCTAAACACCACTCTGTTCCAGGCTTTCCAAGGACTTTGCAAACACCTTATCTGCAGAAGCCTTTGGCACTGCGCCCGAATGGGAGGCAAAGTGTGGTTTTTAACACAGTTTTGGCTCCTCAGTGAAAACAGGATACTGCCTCTCTCCGTCAGTGTTTTCAACGTCTTTCCTGGTGCTGCTGGCAGTGTGAAGTACAGGGACAAAAAGCCCTGCTGCCCTCTACCAAGTGGGCTGCAAACGCCTGGATCTGGCTTGAATGAATGGGTCTGTAAGGGCCACATTCAGGCACTGGGCAACTTTTTTTTCCCCCCCTCTTTTTTCTTCTTTTTTTCTTTCTTTTTGATGGTTAAGAAATGTGTTCCTGGCTGTCTTTCTACTGTGAATTAAGAAACAGTTTAAGGTGCTTTGCTCTGTGACATGAGGCACTTGGCAGTGATGATGCCCAGGAAACACAAGTGATGGTATATATCAACACATCAGCAGATATAGGAGTATCTGCTGTTACACAGAATAAAAACCCAGGTGATTTGTTACCTGCTCTCTCTGTGCCATCATTAGTGCTGGAACACCACCATGAATTGTTGCAGAATAGGTGAAATCAAGATGCAAATCCAGGTGAGAACGGAATTTGCCAAGGAGCAGCTTCCCTGATGTGAACTGCTCAGATATTTTTAGGTAGGGACATCCCAAGCCCAGCCATTTGTCTCTCGGCAGATGCTTCCCACATCAAAAGGATCCAGCTCATGTTAGAGGCAGTGAAACCTCCCACCAGCACCCATCCAAGCTGGCTCAGAGCCCATCATGAGACATTCCTCCTCTTCCACTTGGTTCTTTAATTCAGACTTGACAACCTAGGATGCAGATTTAAATCCAACTACAGGAAAACTATTAATAAGCCCTTCAAATGCTGAGGATGAGAATTCTCAGAGAATTTAAAGCTGAGGGATGATTGCCAAGAAAACTTGGCTTTCACTCCCCTGTTGCTTTGATGCCCCTCGCTTTCAATTCTCACAGCCTAAGAAAACACTTTTTCCTTCCTCTCTGCTTTATCCCTAATCTCCCCAGGTATAAGCAGTGGAAGAGATGAAGCCCTCTTTAAACAGCTGCCCAAGACTGCCTCTCCTCACTTGTCAGCCAATTCTTCCTGCCTTTTAATGATTTTGGCAACATCTTACTCTCCACAGCTTGCTTCCCACCACTGCTGCCAGCCTGGAGAGCAGGCTGGACCCGGGCTGGGGACAGGGCTGGCAGGGCAGAGCTGGTCCCAAGGCTGGCAGCCCCAGGTCACTTGGCAGAAGAGCTGCTGGTGGCTAGCAAGGCAGGGCAGCCCCCTGCCAAAGGCCACCTCTCCTTGACTGTCCACCCTCCCCAAAAAACCCGCACAGCAGGCACAAGAAGAGTTGATGGAGGGAAGTGCAGGGTATAGAGGAGAGATCGGATCCAGTTGTACATTTGCCCTAGGAAATTTCAGGCTGCCACAAATATTTACATCTTGGATCACAGGAACATAAATTCAATTAATAATTTTGGCCCAGAGAACGGGAAAGGGGAGGATTTGATTTTTTTGGGGTATTTTGTGTAACAATATTATGTTCCAGCAATTTGGTTACATTTTGTGTGTGTTTGTGGGTGTGGAGTTTTTGTTTATTTGTTTTTGTTTTGGTGTCCCCCCCATAACAAAAGATTGAAATAATTTGTTTTGACAGTTTAGGATTGAGAAGATGGTGGTTATTTTGTTTTGACTATCATTCAAATCATTAATCATCAATACCAAGAAGAAGGCCACCAGCCTAAAGATTTCTGAAATCAGAAAAGTTAAACTAAAGCTTCTCTTCAAATCAAATATTCTGAATCAAAGCAGACTGAAATTTGTTTTTACATTTACTGTCTAGTAGGAAAAAAAACCACAACCTCTCAGGAAAAACTACTGGATTTGAATCAGAGATTTCCCCCTCCAGTTTCTCACCCACTATATGAAAAGCTTTAGAAGCCAGGGGGGTTCCCCAGTTTGGACGTCTTGCTGTGAGCTCGAGACTTTCCATATTCCAGTGTCTGTACAACCAAGGGTTCAGGGGATGGCAGCCACTCTTTTTTGTACAGCAGCCAGCCACCATGCAAGCACCAGCCTCGGGAGGCTCTGCATCTAGGGGACTCCCCCACAAAACTAAGTTATGGCTACGTCTTTTCCTGTGAAGAGATCATTATCTTCCTCTCCATGCCTATGGCAAAACTTTCTTCATTCTCAATGGGAACGGGATTACCCTGCCAACATTTCAGCAATCAACAGGGCCAGCTTGAAGTCGATTTTCTGGCACTGCTGGGGGAGTTTCATAACCATGGATTGCTGTAAGTAACACTGCACCGAGGAGTGTCTTCCTCCCTGCCTTCCTCTTTGTGTGTTTCCTGGAGCAGCAGAGCTGCTGACGGGCACACCAGGGGCAGGGCTGGCAAACGGTGGGAGATGCTGTTTCACTGGCAATTAGTGCCTAGGCGAATGTGTATTTGTTTCTGCCTGCTTCCCATGAAATGTTATGGATCCAAGTGTGCCATCGGAGTTGGAACCTTCAGCTGTGAAATCAGAAAACATACTGCAGGAATTGCAAGGCCACTGGAAGAATTCTCCTCTTCTGTCCCTGTGAAATGGGACACCGGGCCAGTTGTGCAGCAGGAAGGATCCGTCCTCCCTCTCTCCGAGGGAGGCTGGCTCCTTGGCAGGAGTTCTGCTGGCACTGCTGAAAGCTTCAGTTTGACTGGGGCAAGCTGATGAGCCTTCCCCGTCTGCTGCTCTCCTGCAGCTGATCTCTGATCCTGCTGAATCTCCCTCTGCTTCCCACTGCAGAGTAATTCCTTCAGACACCTCCCACAGCACGGACCAGACTGCTTTCCAGCTGAGGAAATAACAATACCTAGCTCACATGGAAAAGTGCAGGGCTAACCTATTCCTGCACTAAAAACACATCCTACCATCTTCAGGATCCAGCTGTCTTGTTATGAGCAGAGACTGTGCTCCAGCAAAGCACTTTAGCTCCCGAGTATTCGCCTCCTCCCATGCTTTCAGTCATTTGCAGTGTCTTAAGAGTGCTTCTGGATCAGGGCCTGCTTTTCCTTAGCTAACCCCTATCTCAGAGCCTTTACTTATTTATTAGATATTAGATATTAGATATAGGATGAGTTTTCTTTGTAGCATCTTTTTTTTTTCCCCCCTGCCTTGTATTCTTCGTGACTTAATTCCAACTGGTTCTTCAGCTCTTAATTGCAATGATTTCCAGGGGTGGCTGTGCACATCCATTTCACCAGGTGCTGCTTCTGCTGGTGCTGAAGGACAGAGTGGAGCAATCCTGTAGTGCCCCTTTTCTGACTGATGTGAAATTACTTCTGAAATGTCGTTTGACACCTCGTGCCAGATGCCTGTGCATAAAAGGAGAATCTCTGTGTTCCCTGGGATGCTTCTTGGCCTTACCCTTCCCTTCCTCCCTGCCTTTTCTCTTCTGACATCTCACAGAATCATTTCTTGGTTCTGGTTACTCACCAACAACTTTCCTATTCCTTTTTTACTCCTCTTCTTCTTTGTGTTTCACAACCATTGCAAAGCAGACCAAGGCCACAAATCCCATGATGTGGGGCACAAGAAGATGAGGGGGTTTCACTCAGCACCACTCGTGACAGTCAAATGCTGCTGTTGGTCTGCTCAGGAGGGTGTTTATGCCAATGAGGAGTCCTGGATGACAATCTGAGGCACCTAAAACATACAAAGGAAAAAAGAGGGGGGGAAATAAATAAAGACAGGTAAAGTCCTTGCCTGGTTTTTGTCCCAAGTCAATCTTTCTTGCTCTGGAAGCTCATCTTTACAGCAGAACCCTGGAACTTGTAATTGTGGAACTTGTATTTGTTGGATCAAAATGTCACCAGTTTAATATATATATATATAATTAACTATAAATAAAACTGCAGCTTTTTGCAAACCTAGGAAGGAAAATATACCAAAACATAAAAAAAAAGTTAAATGCCATATCTCTTTATATTTGTCAGGCCTGAATACACCCTACTATTGTACAGCTCTGAATTATCACACAGACCTTATCATCTCACAGAGGAAATATATTTAGCTTTATGACTTTCCTTGCACCATATCTATGGTTGTACTTACAACTTGAAAGCAGATTCAAATTGCCATTTCTTTCCTATTTTTTTTCTTCTAAATTTGGAAAGTCCTCTAAAAGTAGCTCTCAATCAACTTGAATATTTCTCAGGATCCAACACAAGGCCAGTAATGCTTTAAATGTGAGAGCATGCACAATACAGATCTACATATATTTAAACTCTAAAATTATGTTTTTTCTTTTACATGACATGGTGTTTTTTGCATATATATAGAAGCTGACAGTTGTGACTTTTATAAACTCATTATTCATTCACAGAGTGGGCAATTGTCGTCCCCAAATAGGCTTATAATTTTCTGAACAGAATATTTCTGAAAATATTCTTAGAGTTTCTTTCCAAATTCTTAAAGATTTCCACTTTTTTTCTCTAAACTATGATGACAACATTTTTGAAAAATATATTAATTTTTAATTTATTTTTCATTTTTCGGAAGCACCATCATTTGAATCTTAGGCATTAAAAACTTCACTAAAAATGCGGTGTTTGGAATTCTTTTTAAAGAAAAATTTAAGTAAGCTCTTAATTCACTGAGAATTATCTTTGAAATTACATAAGACACCATTCCTACCACTTGCATAAAAACCCAAAGAAATACATCTCTGCAATTTTTTTTTTCTCCTGATTATTTCCTCATCTGCTTTTGCTTTTCTGTGATGTAGGAAAGTTCCTAGGATCACATTTCAGCTGTTTTGGAAAGAACCTTGAAATTGGTGTTGTCTTCTAATAGAATTAATTAATGCCCTTTATTATAGCCTGATATCATTAACAGTACAGCAGCACACAACCCTACAGTAGGTGCCAATTTTCACCACGAGAGAGATAATTTATGTAACACAATAGCTCACCCATTACACTTCTGTTTAGGAGCAATACTTCCAATTTTAGGAACAAAATTTCCAATATTTGCTTTCACCTGTGGTCCCCATTCCCACTGAGGCAATCCAAATGCCTGATTAGATACAAAGGAACAAGTAAAAGTGAGGTTGTCCTTTTCACATCCTGTCCCTGGTGGAAAATAAAGCCGTCTGAAAAGGATGCTAAGGGATCATTCAAGATTTTTTTTCCAACATGATACTGTATCAGTAATGTATTCAGGGCTTTTTTTGTTATTTTATATGTTCATCTTGAGGGTTGAGATGATCTTTTAAAAACATGAAAGTGTAGCAAATATAATATTCTACCATGCTTGCATTCCTTCCTAGCCTTAGGTCCTCCACGAAAATGAGCTGTGACATTTCATGATACATGTCTTAATTTTGACTTGGGAAAGGAAAAAATTGTTTCCCAACAAATAAGTAAATAAATACAAAATCATCTCATAAATATTTTTCAAGGTCTGATGGAAAGCCATATCTTTCTGCTGGAGTAATGTTGCCTTTTCAGAGGTTTTACTGGGAACTGTGTGAAGTATTGGGGTGTTCAGAGGGAAATATTTAGGGGGAGGGGAAAAAAATGAGAACTAATAGGCTACAACTCCAGATGTTATCTTTACAATTGGTCAGATCTTTGGCTGACAGAGATTTCATCAATCAGTGGCCCTTGCTGAGTGAGGATTTCTGGGGTGAAAATTTTTATATGCATTATTGTGGGTTTCTCCATATGAAGGGAAGGACCTGAGAAAACTATTCCAATTTATCTCTGCTCCAGCAAAAGGGGCCAATTATCAGCTGCAATACTTTGGAGAATTTCCTGTCTGGTAGTTCAGAAATTGCCAAAAGCAGGGCACAGAAGCCAGAAAGTATGTTCCTGTCATTGGCCCAAACAAACAAACAAAGATCCCCAACAGAAAATAACTCTCCCGGAAGTAAAAATAGTTCTAAAAGATCAACAGAAACAAAAATGGACCAGATTTTAAATGAGAGCCTGTGTTTTACATATCATGTGGCTAGACATAGTTTTTGGAAGCTGTCCAGCTCAACCCACTTTTCCCCACCATCTGTCAGCAGTGGGTTTGCTGACTGCAAGAGCTTGGAGGCAACGGCGCGAGAGGCGAGTGTTAGACAATCGAGTTTAAACATGACAAGAGCAGGGAAATTCAAAGGCCTGATGATGTAATGTGCTAACACTTGGCTGTTGTGAGAAAAAGAGGAGGAGCAGGAGAGCACAGTGAAATAAGTTTGGTCACCTTTAGCCCGGGTTCTCTGGCTCTCATCGGCGTACGCTGAGACCCTGGTGCGATTCAACTTGCAGTGGGGAAGTGTTTAATTTAGGTGGGCCAAGGAAATTTGGGGTGGTGGTTTAGATGTTGGCTTGTGGTGCCAGCTTTGCTGACAAAACGAGCCACATTCTAGAGCAGCTGTAGATTTCTGGGCTCATGAGATGAGTCACAAGAGCGAGGGACCACCAGAAGATGAGCTGGCTGTAAACTTTATGCCTTTTGTCCATTGCAAGAAGAGCTGACTTCCAGCAACCTTCCACTGGTCCCATTTGTAGACAAGCATCTCTACCAAATGCCTTTTCCTCCCACCTTTGCTGTGGGTCTACAGCAAAGACCAAAACAGTGATAACCTGCTCACCTCTAGATTCCCTTGGCTGAAGTGTGTGTCCCAGCTCACCTTACCCCTCCTGAGTAAGGAGGGGACAGTCTGGCCCACAGGGGGCTGATCTCGGACATTTAATTGGAAGCCAAGACTCTGAGCAGTGCTCAGAAGGTTCTGGTGTGCTCCAAACAGGCCTTGAGGAAACAGATCCACTCTCCAGACAAAACAGGATTATGGTGCAATAAAACGACCCTTGCAACGTGGGAAAATATGTGTATCCCATAGTCCAGCCTTGACTGAAATGGTATTTATTTCCCAAAATTTCCCTCCTGAAAGGAATGTGGTCAGAACAAAAGTTAAAACTGCTGCATGCATGATATAAGAGCATATTCAGATACAGGAGACAGTGAGGTGGGGAAAATGCATGCTACCGGCAGAAGGATACACAGAGTGCTTGAGGTGGTAATTGCAGTATTGGGTCTCATTTTTGTCACTGTAAAAGCTTCCTTGAGAAATGTGCTTCTCATCTGGCCTTGGGCAGGCAAAGGGATTTCTCCAGCTTTCTTTGAACAGGGCTGTGTTGGAAAAAGCTCAGTCCAGCCTAGTTAAACTGCCTGCTAAAATTACAGCCAGTTGGGGAGCTGGCTATTAAAAAATCTTGAATGAGCTGCGTTTCCTCCTGATGCTCATTGCCTGTCTGCTGGGAGAGCCTGTGCTTGGTCCAGCAGGCAGCTCTCCATTTTTTCCCCGCTCTCACCCAGGCTGCTCTGGCTTCATCCCAAACTTGCCAGTGCCTCACACGCATCTGATGCTCAGCTCTGGATCCATCACATCTGCCAGCTTCACTTCTGGCACTCAGTCGGTGAAGCCCTGCTTCCAAAGGCTGTTTTCTCTCTTTTACAGGGAAGAGACACAGCACGTGGGGCTCCCTGTGTCCCACTGTGCCCCCAGAGCCCATTCCACTGTGGGACAGCATCTGAGAGAAAGCAGGGATGGCAGCTTTGGGTGGTTTTGTTTCTTGGCAGAAGAAACCATCTGTAGGTTTTAATTGAACTGTCTGTGGATTTGCACCATTGGGCACGACAGCAGAGTCCAGCCCTGGAAGCCACAGACTACCAGTAGTCTTCTGAGTGAAGTATGAGTAAGGGAATGGATCAGCACCTGTGGACTGATTATAGATTTTGAAGTGGTGCCATGGCCAGGATCCATGCCAGTAAAAATCCTTATAAAACGTGTGGACAAAATTTACTGCATACCTGCTGTAATCAGGTTTAAAGTCACAATGTTTTTCTCAGTTTTCATTGATTTTTTTTTCCTTTCTGTTTTTGTCTTAAGAAAATGGTAGGAGTGCAATTTAATTTTTAGATCAAAGTTATAAACCCTCAAGAATCCATCTGAAACTTATAAATGCTCTGTTTTGTTTTACATTGAGATAATTAAAAAATACCAAACTATATATGTATTTTAATTGGGATTTGAAGAATGACTCCCAGTCACATACCTTGTAAACTAAGTTTCATTGAGCAATAAAGCTTGGTTAAAACAACTTTTGAAAAAGGGTTTTTTTTTATAAAATGAAATACTTACAAACTGGTGAATATTGTAATCAGGTAGAAATTGCTGCCTGAGGAGGAAAAAAACCCCTATATTTGAAAAAAGAGTGAAAGTTCTTTGTTTCCATTAATCTATGTTCCTATTTCGTCATAACCTACAAAAGTCTCCATGACAAGTGACTAAAACGGAGAAAAGTGGTTTCACTGTTGAATTCTAACAGTTCTAAATCCCAAAATAACTGCGCTGGGTCGCCTCTGGGCATGTTCATGCAGCAGGTAGGATGGCTCTTCTGAGGAAACCTTGTTCTGGAAGCCTCCCTCAGCATTTTGAGGGACGTGTAATCATTCTGTCTCTGCTGTCACCCAGCAGCAAACCACTTGCCAAGGTCTTTAAGGGGTTCTGAAATGATGAGGAAAGGACACCCGCCCTGGCATCAGGCCCATTTCCCTGTGAATGTAACCCAAAATATAGGGTGTGCCAGCACTCTGGTGAGGCTGGACAATGAGCAGTTGTGAGTTTGGATCAGGCTGGAGCGGGGTGGGAGTAGGGTGGATGGATCTGCCTGCCCCAGGCTGGGCTGCAGCCACACCTGAGCAGCGCCTGAGCCTCCCCTTGCCGAGCTGGAGCTGTGCAGAGCTGACCCTGGACACAGCTCCTGCTGCCTGGTGTAGGTTCCCCGGGGCTCTCAGCCTTTTCTGTGGTGCAGCTCCTCTGCTGGAGCCCAGTGAAGCATTCCCTTTGACAAAGCACCCCAAAAACACAGTCATCTGGCTGAGACCAAGCCGTGCCGCTTCACCGCGGCGTTGTGTACATCTGCACCGTGCTTTACAATTCCAGAGAGGCTCAAACAACTGTTGTCTCCTCTCCCATCGAGCTTCCAGCCCCCACCAAATTTCCCTTAACTTGACACATCCTGCACGAAACTGCTGAGCTCCCCAAGACCTGGAATGTGGCCAAGGATCATTTCATTGTAAAGCCGTAGACAGAGAGGTGGGAGATTCCCGCAAGGATTTCTAAACTGTGCCCTGCTTAAGTGGCAGAAGGAAAACCTTGGTGCTTGCTGTAAGTCAAGCCAGAACACTCATCATTTTTACTATTTATTTCCAGGATTTTCAACATTCTGAATTTTAATTCCTTCCATTTATTTTTTTAAAAGCATAATCACAGCTTGCGTGTATGATCATAAAACCCAATAAATCTGGGGAAATGCCCAAGAAGCCAACAGAGGAATATCAGCTTGGATCTCTCAGGAATCCTTAATTGCAACTCTTATGAGGTTTGCAAGGCCTGCTGTTTCATTGTAATCATTATGAAGCCAGCTGAGGCTTGCTTAAAACTACCTTGAGTGGAGGATTAATCTAGACTAATAAGGAGTTTTCATACAATCACTAATGTCAGTTGTGAAAAAAAAAAATCTTTTTTCCCCTCATTGTGAAAAACAAAGTGGATAAAAAGGCTTATATTTTGTTCCTAGAGGATGGGCACAAGGGGAGTAAGGTACAAGAGTTAGCAAATATTAAAAAATAAAGACAAAATTGCTCAAAAATGAATGCAAAGTACGGTTGTAATGTGCAAAAATGTGAAGGATAAAAGCAAGTTGGTCCTCCTAGAACCTTCAGATGTTCTGTAGGTAGAGTGGTGAGCCAGTGGCAAAGAAAGAGAAACTTTTCATCACCATAAAGACAAATAAGTGTTTCTGATGGATGTTGCATGTGTAATTTAGAGATGCTGCTCACTGGAGACTCTGTGCCTTTGCCCAGCTGGCTCTTTGGAGCTCTCAGTCCAACTCTGACCACGGGGATTTGGTGCACTGAGAATTCCTCAAGGCTGCAGACCCTGTGCTTTGTCACTTCTGAGCACAGACAGCAAGGGGATGAGTTATCCTGTTAGTCTGGTTGCATCACACCTTCAAAGGATGAGGGGCAAACCAAAAAAAAGCTGTTCAGTGTCAGCATGGCTGTGTCCATCTGGGAGCTTTTCCAGGGCAGTGGTGGGAATGAAACAGAGCAACTTTATCTGCTGAAACACTGTAGAGGGGATGAGGTGTTTGTAGGAGAGTGGTGAAAGAGAATAAGGCGGGTTAGGTAGCAAGTTTCAGATGAAAGAGGTTAAATGAGAATTGTTGGGTCGCTCTTACACAGCTTGCACCAGAAGTCTGGAATCCCGACCAATGTTCCAGTCTCTCTCTCTACATCAAGAAAATTTACAGTAATCTGCACATCCCTTCCTTTCTTCACAAGCAGCACCCTCAGTAAAATGTTGACCTCAGCTGAGTTGCTGCACTTCTTCTAGTGCATCTTCGGGAGTGCAACAACCAGAACTCGGTCATGCTCTCTGGATCTGGCTGGGGAAAGACCAACAGAACAGCCTGCAAAACAACCACTGAACTGTGTCATCTCCCCTCTCAGATTATTGCATCCCAAGGGTTTTCTATTCTGCTGCTGGTAGAAGCAGAAGGCCCTGCTCCAGTTGCTCTGCACTGCTTTAATCCCAGCACTGCTGTGCTTTGGGGAACTGCTCCTGTGGCTGCATTAATTAGTGACTTAAAAGTCTTCTCAGAAGACTCAGAGAGACTGAGAGGAAGCAAGACAACTGCTCCAGCACAAAAAAGCAAAAACAAAAACAAAACCAAACCAAACCAAACCAAACCAAACCAAACCAAAACAAAACAAAACAAAACAAAAAAACCAAAACAAACCAACCAAAAAACCCCAAAACAAAACAAAACAAAACAAACTCCAAAACACAAAAGAACTTACAGAAATAAAAGGTCCAAGGAAAACACTTAGAAATTGAAAGCTCTGTCACCTCAATGCTCAGGAGGAGGTTAGTGCTCAGTGACCAGCATTAAATGCAGAGCCAGGCACATCTCAGCAGCTTTCCCATCTCTGTCCTTAGATGAAGGCCTTGGTGCTGGATTCTCTCCTGATAAATCCAGGGATGAGCTCAGTGGGAATCAGCCGTGGTTGGGGTCGGATGGTGATGCTGGTATAAATAACATCAAAAGGATGCATTTGCAGGCCACAGCATTTGCCAAGAGGTTCAGGCAATTGTGAGTATGTCTTTAAAAACACCAGAGGTTGAAATTCTGAGGGATCCCTTCTCTGCTGGCTGCATAAACACATACAAATGCCACAGTGGCACGCTGGTATTTGCTCTATGAGCAGACATGACAAATGCTGGGGAAAAAAGTTGCAAATAATTTAGGGCCAGTCCAAAAATACTTACAGATTCGTGTTGTTGACCAGCCTGTTCTTCCAGGTGTGGCAGTTCTGTGTGTTTTCCTGGTTTGCCTTGCAGTGCAAACTCAAGTGCAGCATGAACATCTCCTGGATATCCTGCTGAGGAGAGGGAGCCTCAGAGACTGCTCAGGCTGATTTGCCACAGCAGCAGGGAGGTAGATTTGGTTTTCAGGTGGTTGTTACAGTCTGAATGGGATGACAGTCTCGTATGGATTGGTGCTGTTCCTGTAAATAAACCTGGGGGTATGAGGCACATTTTTGACCTGCTCTGGTTGGTGCTTTCTGATGGCTGCTAAACCCTGCCAATCAAAGGTGACATCACCGAACCTGGTGCACTGTGCTAACCAGAACATGCAGGAAAAAAAAAGAAAAAAAAAAGAAAAATAAAAATACATGACATATAAAATACATTCCAACACATAATACCAAATCTATCCAATATACAGTGTGTCACATTAATTCGCTGCCATGCAAATTCACTGCAAGATTAATGATCTTGAAAGAGATTAAGATCTTATTTCTTTCTTCTGGTTTGAGTCTATCAATAAATCCACTTCTGGTCAGTGAAAGCAGCTGTGCAGTGGTGGTGTGGGAGACCAGCAGAGGAGGCCAGGTGGAAAAGCCACAGCAGGAACATGGCCTTGCCCTGGGCTGCAAGATGTGGGTGGGGGTGTGTGTTCTATCACCATCTGTTAGAGGTGGGGCAGCTATCTTCTGTTAATTGGGCGTTTTTCTTTATCTCTTCCACAACACATCCTCCCTCCAGGAGATCTCTTCAGATCATGGGCCATTAATTATTAATTACCTTCTGTTAATGGGCCATTGAGTGTCCCTGCATGGCTAATAAAATTCCATCATCTCAGTGGGAGATGCTTTGCCCAAGGGAGGAGCCAAACATTCCTAGCTGGGTAGAATCTGAGATTTGGAACACCACAGTCAGGACTTTTCCAACTAAATTCCCAGAGGAAGACCAGGCCCATCTACACCATCACTGGATCTTCAGAGGAAGACTACACCCTTCTACAGGATCACTGCTTCAACAGAACCACATCTGCCACTCTGGGAGGACAGCAGCCACCATTCCAATTGGATTGCTACCAACTCCCTGACCAACAGGGTGTCAGGTTGTGTTCTGGCTCTGTCAGTGTTGATTTGTATTATAGCATTGTTTATTTTACTTTATTTTCTTCCCTAATAAAGAACTGTTATTCCTGCTCCATATCTTTGCCTGAGAGGCCCTTTTAATTTCAAAATGATAACAATTCGGAGGGAGGGGGGTTTCATTTTCCATTTCAGGGGAGGCTCCTGCCTTCCTTAGCAGACACCTGTCTTTTCAAACCAGGACAGGCTCTCACCACACACCTGACATGCACCAGCTGTGATCCTCTGGCCCTGCCTCCCAGCCACATCCCTTCTTCCCAGAGACCTTCTTGGTCTGTGGGCGTGATTGGTGCCCTCTTGGCTATCTCAACAACTTCGAGGTTTCCACCACACTAAACAACAGCACGAGAGGAATTCTGAAGCCTGGGGGGGAAGTGAGTGCTGTGGTGTTCAGTGGGAGGTGTATGGCTACAGAATCTGTGTGCTTTTGTGATCCCTGTCTGGAAAAAGGCATCACTTTGTCCATATCCACTGAGAACATTGCAAACAGCCACAGGCTTGCAGGGGGCAAGCTTTATGAAGCCTGAGAGACATCAAGAAAGTATGTACGCAGCGCTGTGCCTGAGATATAATGCAGTGCAGGGCACAAATAACCACGGGGTGACTGCAATGACTGATTTCCAGTTGAGGCAGGGGGAGCTGAGGTCTGGTCAGCCATGCACTGTGCATCTGGCTGTCATCTTCTGTGCTTTGGGGCAGCCAAAATAAACCCTCAGGGGCTGGAGGAGCAGAAGGGAGAGAGCTACAGCCCTGTGCAGAGCCTTGATGAGATATCTTGCCCTGCTTACATCCATTTACTGCCCTGCTCATGTTTCTATCAGCAAAAAAGAGAGGAGAATCATGACTTTCCTTCCAGAGTTTTTGAAGCCCGAGGAAAGATAAGCAGAAGAGTGGAAAGAAGGAAGATTTTGGATAAAAAAAGGGAGTGAAGCTAAAAGATTTTGGATAAAAAAAGGGAGAGAAGCTAAAAGCAACTGGGTTGCTGTCTATGCAGAGGAACCAGGTGAGGAGTGGAGGGGCACGGTCAGAGAGAAAGCTGGCAGCACAGCTCCTGTGGAACAGGAGGAGAGGGCAGCCCAGCAGCGCTCCCTGCTCCATTTAAATGTCAGCAAGGTAGCTTCCACCAAAAGAATGCCTCCTGAGGGGGGAGAAAACAAGCAGAGTGTCAGGACCAGCTGGCAGCTTGAGAAAAAACAACCGTGCAGCTGAACAGCACCACTGGGAGCACTGGGCGGCTGCCCCTGCCTCCTCATCGTCACCATTCAAGGCCTGTCAAAAGAATAATAAAAGGTGCTATAAAGAGAAGACAAATCTCAGGCAGCCAGAGCAGCAGTGGGACTAGGCAGAAGGAGCAGGCAGAGCTGGACTCCTGCAGCTGTGTGAGCATTTAGGGCCTTGCAGAGGTGGCTGGCTTTGGAGACATGCTTTCTGTCTCCAGAGGTGACGGGGCAAAGGGAGGGCCTGCCCATGACCTCGCACCATGCGGGGGTCAGGCCCTTCTGCTGATCAAAAATGCATGAGGTTGGCCTGTCCCTTTGTTTCCTGGTGGTTTTCATCTGCCAGAGTGCTGAAGAAATGCTGGAGGATGGGACTGTGCCTGTCAAGCCCCTGGTCTGGAAACCTTCACGTGGCAGCCTCAGCCTGGTCCCAGTTTCCATCCAGCTCCACGCCTTCCTGCTGGTGCTGCTGCTGCCCCACTGTCCTGGAGAGCCAGCATGTGCCACCAGCAGAGGCAGCTCACCAGTGTCACTCACCACAGCCCTTCATTTTGAATGACCTGATCCATAAAAGTTACCTGCTCAGTCCTGAAGAGGAGTCGGAGATGAAATCTCACCCAGGCAGGGAGATAATTTTCCCTGTCTCCAAAACAGGAATGCTCGAGAAGGACAGATTCCTCCAGGCAATAAAGGCTAGGAAGGAAATTGTTTTTGAAGGCCAAAAGCCTATTCTTTCCAGATTTAGGCACAGTGATAAACATCAAAAGGAAACAATGGATACCCACTTCTGCAGGTGTTTCCTTCATACTTAACTGCTCCCATCCAGCCTGTTGGGAATACTGCTCTTGCCTATTGTTTGGTAAATTCCAAGAATCATATTTATATCCATTATGTGAAGGACTCCTTTGCTGGGTTCATATTCCCCTGTGTGTGACTACAGTGCTGTGCCAGCTGGGACACTGGGGAAGGCAAACCCCAGCCAGCTTCCCCAGACCAAAGCCCAAGGACTCCAAGTCCCTGCACACTTCAAGATATTCTCATCTTCCTCTGCCCAGAACGTGGAAAACAGTGTTTCATTCAGCGGGCATTCTGTTTCCCAGCACTGGGAAACATTTTTTCACCCTCATCTCCACCACACCAACAGCAGGACCTGCTCTAGATGCTGCATCTGACCTGAAGTAACACGCCAGGAACAAAAGCCAAACATTTGAGAAGGCTACCCAAGGAGAAGGAGTTGGCCTTCTTAAGCACAGCTCGGAAATTTTCCTAACCAAAAAGAAACGTTGGATAAACACCTTGGGAAGATGAGCTCATCCTCGTGATGAGCCCTCCTCCTGGAATTTTCTGTCTCCTTGACGGGGTGGAGTGAGACAAGTAGCAGAAGAAAATTTCTGGAAACAAAAGTCAGAGGGGGGAAAGTTTTAGGGATATCCAACTTGGCATGTTGGTGTGAACATGTCAGTAGATTAGGGAATGTCTTTGGGAGGTGCCACTAATTTTTTTGTTTCTTTGTATGTGATATATACATAAAGTAATTACTCCATAGCTTTTTCCATGACATCACTTCAAACTTCCTACATCAGGAGATTGATATAAATATTGGAATTTTCAGGTAGGGAAGCTGAGCCTCTGTTTCCTAAGTAACATGGCATAACTGGAGGAATACAGTCTTCAGTGAAGTGTTCTCTCCCCACATGTGCCCCAAGAGGTGTATGGAAACTAGTGTGCTTACTTGGACACCCTACAGCCCTAAAAAAAGAATTGACCTCCCAATGCAGTTGGAGTTTGTGGAGACTCCACAGAATGCAAACCAAGCCTTGAGATTCCCAATTTCCACCTTCTGAGATCTGCAATGCACAGCTCAGGTCAGCCACTGTGTTTTGAAATGGCAAAAGGACCATCCATCACCAGGGAGGAAATGAAATTATAACAACAGAATTCCAAATACAGATGTTAATTCACTCTCCCAATAGATCCTCTCTATTAAAAAAAAAAAAAAAAAAAACCCAAAAAAAAAAAAAAAAAAACCCCAAAAAAAACAAACTACCAAACTTTTCTGTTTTTTTGACTGTGTGGGAAATGAAGGCATTCAGCTCTATTCAGACAGAAGGTCTGTCTGGCAGAGGAGTTGCTCTCCATGATACAATCTCTGATGGCCCATCTGTGGCAGATATCAGTAAATATTTCATAGATGCCCCTCCAGAAGAAAGTGAAATGAAAACTCACCCTCCCCACTACTTGCCACTTGTTCTGGGAGCCATTCACTTCAGAAAAACAAACAAAACCACAATTTTGCCTTAAAATTAAGCCCCAGCTGAAGGCAAAATAAAGCTTTTCATGAAGAAAAACAGCTAGCTATGTAAAAGATGGTTTTGTTGCAAGCAATGATGAAGCAGAAATGGGTTTCCATCTCAGAAAAAGTCCTCAGTTCACAGGTCCCTTTTTTCCCCAACTCCCTGTTTACAACATATCATTTTCCAAATCCATGTGGAGCCCAAATTTTTACCTCAGCGTTTTTGTGTACCGGTTAAACTGTGCATTTGTAAAAGACAAAGGACAACACATATTAGTCAGCAGAAGGAAACTTTTAAAATTTATTATTTATAGCCTTTTTCTTTTTTTTTTTAAATAGTGCTCCTCAGCCTTTGTCTCTGAGCACTTCCCAGAGGTCAGTCACAAGTAGTGTCCTCACTGCTGAGACACTGAGCAGAGGCCACAGGGCCAAACCTCAGATGGAAATGGGAACTGATCCCCAGACCTCTGGAACTCCTCTCCTTTGTACCACGCAGATGACTGGTCTCCTTTACTCTCCCACCCCCACCCTGGCTTCTCCAAGCGTTTCACATGTCAATCCCACAAAAAACTGACAACAGTCCTTAATTTTAACAAGCATGTGCCACCAAGCACAATAAGATCATTCACAGCGCTCGGAGTGAAGCAGGTGGGGTGAGCCCTTTTCCGGGTTGGCTCTGTCATTTTGGCATGAGCTCTCTGTTGCTTCATAGAGCTGAAACAAGATGTGTGGGGAAGGGTGACTTGTTTACAGCATCTCAATAATTAATAACCATTGCTGGAAAATGTTTCTAGATGTACACGCACCGAGTCCCGAAGCATGACATGCACTTTGATTCATGTGCGACACGCGCTCCCTGATACATAAAATTCTCAGTGGCCTGGAGTTTGTCAGCCTGTTGATTCTGCTGAAACATATGTTGGTCTATTGAGGGAGCTGCGTGATGAGCAATTTCAAAAATGTCCCAATTTGGAAATGTAGCTGCAGACAGTGTTTTAGAGGAAGTGCTGTGTGATTGAAAGCTGAAGCTGCACCATGCAGTTCAAATTAGATTTGGACATTGTGTGCACTGTCAGTTTGGAGAACTCTTCACATGCTTGCCAGAGGTTTATAGGACATATGGGTATGAGCCACAGACAACATCTAGTCCTCCAGTTTCTATTTAGTTTTAATCAGACACAAAGATCCTTCTCTTTAAACAAAAGGAGAAGGAACCTTATTTTTCAACAGGGAACACAGAAAAGAGCAGGGGTGGAAGGAGTGAGAGAACAGCTTATTCCTGCATAATCTTTGCTCTTCACATGATCCTCAGCCTGCTGATCTCAGTTAGTTCTGGGGAGAGCAGAAACCAGAGCTAGCAGCCTGCAGGTTGTTTGGAGAAGAGAAATAAAACAATCGGTTTGGAACCAGCTCCTTTCTCATAACCTCATTTGTTTCATTCACCAGCTGTTTTTCTGAAAGGTGGTGAAGCAATAAAACACACCCTTGATTACCCTTTCCTTCTCAAATCTTTTCAGTTTTTTTTTTTTTTTTATGTCACAGGAGTGTGAGAAAACCCAGTTGCATTCAGGGTCTGGTCCAGCACCCATTGCCCTCAGCAGGCTTTGAGCAGCATCCACGGGCCTGGGTTTGCAGAAATCTGGATTCCAAAAAAAGCACTTAATCACATTAGCCGAAATCCTGCTGATTTCACTGCAAACTTTTTCCACCACGCTTGTTAAAGATGAGGGTGCTGTGAGCAATTTTCCCTTCACTGCCTACGTTTAAGTTCAGCACAGCAAAGAAAGCTCAAGCTGAGCTGGGGCCCAGTTGATTCCAATGGGATTAAGCATTTATTTACAGGCAGGCATGTGTGTAAGCACCTTCCTGGATTACAGCCTCACACTGACTCAGGTTGAAATGAGTGTGCCTGTGCTGAAACAGGGCTTTATTGTCCTTTGAACTGAAGGCTGTATGTCTTGTTGTCTTGCTCCCTCTGCTTTGATGGTTGCACTGAAGGACGTTGTGGGTTCCTACAGTAAATCTGGCTCCATGCAAGTCACAAGGAACATTTTTTTCCCATGGAGTTAACATTCACTTTCTCCTGCACAAGACAGTGGAAGAATTTAAGGTTGACTGGCATGCTTGTGGCAAATTATATATATATATTTTTTTAAATAGCCCCAAACCACAAATAATTGAGATCCAAATCTATATTTGATGTAAAGGAAGCCAGATTCTTTTATGTTTGGGTTTTTTTTTTTTCCTGTGAGCAATTATTATTTGATAAAGGAGTTTTATTCAAAAAGTACATGTCAACTGCGCTTTCATGACTACACTGGCCTTCTACCAACTACATGTAAATTTAAAAAAATTATATGTAAATTGTGGAATATAATAGCATGGAACATCTCCAATCATGCAAACATGTTCCACAGCCTACTCTTCTGGTAGAGTACAATGATGCAAAAGAAAATCAGAAAAAGACAACAGAAAGAAAAATAATTCAAAGATGGCCACAACAAGAAGAACAACAAGAATAATTAACAACAACAACAACAACAACAACAACAACAACAACAACAACAACAACAACAACAATAATAATAATAAAATGTAACACCAGAATAAGAAGCATTTATTTGTAGCCTGACACAATGCAGACTGGTTTCAGGGAGATCCCATCTGCTGATTTCAGGGAGAAAAGGATTAGGTTGTTCTTTCCTATGCATGGAAACCAGATAGCTGAAGCTGCCCGCCTTTGTTGTTCTGAGTAATGTAATCTAATATACCAAAATCAAAATCAAAACTGTACCTTTTTTTTGTAGGTCCCTGACTAGCAGACACCAAAGAGGATTAGTCCTTCCTCAACCCCTCAGCCTCAATTTAGCAGTCCCAAACACAAACAGCTGGGACGAAGTAGAAAACTGCATCCCAGAGGAAAAGCCAGGCAAAATAATTACATGTGTTTGTGAACACGTGCTCCTGAGTGGGGAATACCTACATCCAAAAAAATAACATCCACTGAGGAAATCTGGTGGAAGCCAAGACCCTTTGATTGCCTGAGAGTGGGAAGACCCTTGAGAGGTGCAGTCTTTACTAGACACATCTCCTCCAGCATTCCCAATGCAGCCAAAGGAACAGCTGTCCCATTTCTTCCTCAGGGCTCTCTGACCCTGCCCCTTCTGGGTCTCCTGGTGAGACTTTTGGGACGGGCATGGGGTCAGCTGACAGCAGCACTGCCTTCTGCAGCAATGTGATATCTCAACCAAGATGAGATGAGCACTGCATGACAGCCTGGGCAGAGAGCGCCAGGAGGAAACAGGCCCACTGCTCAGTGTTTGAGGGAAAATTAAAGGACAAGTGCAAGGCAGGTGTGGGCCAGGAGCACTTGGATTTAGGGCTCTGACTCATGCCTGCAGATGGATTTAGCTGAGGCAGCCGCCGCCTCAGCTGTTTGCCCCAGTCCTCTGCCAAAGGTTATTCTGGGCCATCTGGAGGAACTGGGGACCCACTTGTGTCACACACGGGATGAAGACATAGTGCAGAGGCTGGGGGAGCTCAGGGCAGGTAGATCTCCTGCTCAGCCTCTTGGTCCTCCCCACTACCCATTGTGAATCAGAATCACAAGCAGCAGCACCACGGGAGGGCTGGTGCCCAGAGCTTGATGTGTAAACCCTTGCAAATGCCCTGTGAGGGTCACCACATGTGAAAGGTGGTGTTCAGGAAACACCATTCCCTTTCTGAGAGGTGGGTAGCAAAGTTTCCCTGAGGATTTTTGAAAGCAGTGCCTTTGGGAGATCACTGGTTTTTGTATCCATCTCACAGCACCAAAAGTGCTTTCATAAAATAGGTGAGATGTTCAGCATCTTATGAAAATAAGGCATTTTAAACTCAAAAGAGAGTATAAATATTTCTCCCAGCAGCAAATGATGCTGCTGACTGGTAATTCCACATAACAACTGAGAGGTCTGCAGAAGAGTGACACCAAAACGTGGCTCTGCCTGTGCAGAGGTGGCAGCAATTTTCACCCTGTCTGTACCTAAAGAGGCAAAAGCAATAGATGCCTCTGCTCTAGCCCCCATGAGCTTTGGGGTGATGCAGGGAGGTGCCCTCTGGAGACACAGGTGAGCAGAGGTGTGCAGCTGGTGTAGAGCAGTCCCAGTGGAACCCCAGGGAGAAGGGGCACTGCAGAAAGCATCAGCTGCTGTGACTTTGGCCTCCCATGGTGGCCAAGGCCTCATGTCCAGGCAAACAGGTTCCAGCAGACCCTGCAGGCTCCCCAGAAGACCCTGGGGCAGGTTTTTGGGTGTGCAGAGCTAGCAGCCTGCCAGCAGATAGCTTTGGGCACATCTGCACCAGCCTGAAGGCAGAGCAGTGGGTGACAGCAGGGTGGACATACCTTGCAGCCAGCCAATTCAAACCCTTCATTATCTGAGCCTTTGGCAAGACTTTTTAGGGCCTCCACTGCATTTTCCCTACCTAATCAAGCTGAAGGCAAGGCACAGACCTCCCTGCCAAGGCAGAGTACCCAGTGTCCCAGACAATGTCTCCTTCTGGGCAGCCCAGCCAGATTTGCTAACAGGGACGGTCCCTTTTGGAGTGATGAATGCCACGTTATTGGCTGAGACTTGTTAGGCACACTGAATTCTCTCAACATGATCTCCTGACAGAGGAGAACAGAATACAAGAAGGCTTGTATTTTCCTGCTAAAGCATTTAGGAAGAGACACAAAGCCCTAAGAAAGTTCGCCTGCTGGTTCCTCGCCTGTGCAACCCACATTGAGCTCAGTGCTGACAGAATTTGCTGAGATGTTGGGAAATAATGTGTTTTTTGGAACACTAAAACTATCATTGCCTCTGATTAAAACAATCCAGCTCCCAGTTTGGTATAGTCATGATCACATACTGCTCTAAACATATATTCCAGCCTCTTTACTTACCTTCCCAGTTTCATACCTGAAACCCATGATTTTGCAGAGGTCACTCGTGCACCTTGAGTGAAGTAATATAAAATTACCTCCAGTGTGGGTCTGGAAATAGCCTTCCCCCCTACTACCTTCTCTTTGCATCTTTCGTGCAAGTGTGTGTTCACACGTGTGTGTGTTCTTGAGTTGACATCTATTAAAGACTGATCTCATTTGTGTCAAACATGCCACCTACAGGGAGCATTTTGGAGCAGTCGAGTTACAGGAGATAGATAAAAAAGAAGAAGTGGTAATGAATATGGAGTGTAAATGCCTTAGCAAAGTAATGGAGACATGTACTAAGAGCAAGTGAAATTTGACCTTCTGGCTGAAAACCTGATAGCGAACCAATTGGAGAACTTTAGAAAATTGGATCAGCCTCAATGGGCACAGAGTAAACATTGGGAGTGCAATACAGTCTTATTAAACATAATGCACATTTAATGCATAATTTTATTGCAACCAATTTCATGGTACTGCCTTAAATGAGTCCGGGTCTACTTCTACTGTAGCAGTCCACTACCATTAATGCCTCTTAAAAGAATTGCAAGGCCAGTAAACTATCACCAGTCTGATCTCTCCCTTAGCCCATACTTTCTGCTTCATAAACTCTCCCAGCTCCCACAGCTTGTAGTGAGATCTTGTCTTCCTTCACTACGCAGCTTTTGAAACACTAAACTGTTTTGGCAAGTCTTCACAGATGGGAATGTTACAACATTTCCATTTTATGCTGGTGCAGTAAAGCAGTGAAGCTTTGCAGCTATAGATCAGTCAGTTGAATCCCAGCCTTCCAACAGGAGTTCCTGGAGCCTGTACAATCAGACTGGTGCTGAAGATTTCTCAAGCACAGCAGGCAAAATCCTATTTTTCTAAGTGACAGCAGTAGTGTTTGCCCTCTGATAGGAACAAGGAATAGGGAAAACAAATGATGCTGAGCTCTTAGAGAGTATTCCCCCCCCACAGACTGATAGGGGATGGCTGGATTAACACATAAGGAACAGCAAAGAAGCAACAAGAACTGTTTAATTTATACCCTTAGAGTAAAAAACCCCACACTCTCAGTCTCTTCTTGCTGTGCTTTTCACAGCCTGTAGCATTGTTATCTGCACCTTGTAGAAACACCAGCAAGGGAAGAGATGTTTCAACATCAGCCTGGGATTTTCCAGGTGTAAAGGACATCCTGTGCCTAGCTGAGCTTGGATTTTCAACACCCTGGAGCTGTGTTTGAGTCCAGAAACGTGATCTGAGCCCATCCCTAGATGCGAGACCAGCCCTTTGTGTTTTGTCACAGGGAGCTGCTAATAACATCTGCAGAGCAGTGCTGCTGGAGCTCCCTGCAGGGGTCCTATTTGCCAGGCACCACACACATGTGTACACAAGAGATATCCCCTGCCCTGACAAGCTTTAGGATTCCAGCTAGTAGCAAAATGCAGCGTGGGGGTGACACACACAGAGGAGTGGAAAGAGGCCACCACTGTTGTCATCAAGTGGTGCAGTGTCATGAATCAAGCCTCCAGTGATAGTGAAAGAACACACTGGCTGCTTTTGGTTCACATCCTGAGTTTTCAAGCCCTTCCTCCTGTGATCACAGCCAGCAAGGGCTCACTCACTTCATCATCTTTTGCCACACAGCAGCGGACCTGGAAGTTTTCTGGAAAAAAAAAAAAATTAAAAAGGTCCAAACGCTGTGAAATTCCTCATTCATATTCTGAATTCAGTCACTGAGGAATAACGAGAAAAAATGCTGTAGTCCCTGATCTTCTGGAGTACACAGGAGAGCACGAGGTCAATCCCAAAAAGCAACATTCTTCTGTTGATAGACCACAACAGTGTCACCTCAGCTGCCTTGTTCATTGTGACAGTGAAAGAGTCTTCAAGACAGGCCAGAACTGGACCTGAAGTTTTGCTTTCCCATGGACTAGGCAGTGGTTTTGTGAACTTCATGGCCTTTGGTAGACAGGGAAAACATTTTTTAAAACCCCATCCACGTGTGGACCAGGCTGGTCCATTTTTTAAAACCCCATCCACGTGTGGACCTGCCACTCAGGTCACCTGGCTTCTCCTGGTGACCTGAGTGGCAAAGCAAACCTATGCAGGCAGGCTTAACAGTGGGTACACATAGATATGATTGCAATAAAAGGACAAAAAATAATATCCCTAAAAATAGGTGATGGCTCCACACATTTATGGAATGATGAACTATTGAAAACTACTCTGTAGATAATTCTTTTGTTGCCATGTACTCTGAAACAAATCATGAAGATATGTTTCTGATGGTGAGCATACTGGAAAAATGTTGGTGTTTAAAAAAAGGATTATACAAAAGCCTCATTCATCTTTAACTCTAAATAGCATTTAATTAGCAATCCAGCAGCATTTACAATGGTAACACATGAATAATTGTGGAGAGAGAAAAAAAAAGAAAATAAAATACTTCAGCATCAGTCTTACCAGGACTTGTAGAATGGAAGGAAGAATAATTAAAAACCACAGAAAACCCTTTTGATGCTGTCATATCAGGTTGTGGGAATGGGAGTAGCCTGTAACCTCATGCCACATGTCCATGTACACATTATTTTCAGGGGAGGGATAGGCATGAGGTGGAAGGAGTAAATCTGGAGTGCCACTGATGGATATGCAAAAGGGAAATCCACCAAGAGCCGGAGCAAAAAGTGGCCTCCAGCAAAGGGAGAATTTCCTGTCCCTGTTTGAAGTCAGCCTAAATTTCAAGATGAAATTGTCCACCGAGTCAATAGCTGCCCTATTCACAGGCTGAACGTGGAAATGCATATTCCTTCCCACCTTTACATGCATTTTCCCAGAGAGAGATAGGCAGAGACAAGTCTCTACCTTCAGCAATATTGGGAATAAGGATGCTCAAAAGCTCTCCAAGGCTTCTCACAGGAAGAGAGGGTTCTCTGAAACACAAAGAGTGCTTCAGGCAAGTACATCTGCCTTGGAGTTGTGGCTACTCACCCACAAGAGAGGCTTGCTCAGGCACCTGCCAAGCCAAAAATGCCTACAACTGTTTAAGTGTGCCAGGGGAAATACAGTGCCCACGTTTGAATAAACTTATCTGTCTGTGTAGAAGACCTGGTGGAAAACTGGGACTTCACATCTGCTAAGAAATGCTGGCAGGTTTGACATCACCCATCTCCAGCTGAAATGGAATCTGGAAATTACTTAGGAAAAGCAGTCCTTCTGAATAAAGGGTTCCAGAAGTATCAAACTGACCTCGCTGTAGACAACATTTGCCAGTTGTAGTCATCTGTTTAAATAGACAAGCCAGGTGCAGCTGGAAAAAAGCAGAAAATATTTCCACTGTTAGAACTTTCCTTTATGTTTGAAATACTTCAAAGCTAAGAACATATTCTCTGAGCCAAATCAGATATGCATTTGTTAGACCATCTCTGACACAAGAGTTAATTGGAAACTATAAACTTTCTTTTGCTTATGTCCTGAGACTAGCAAAGCCTCAACAAAGCTCACCCTCCTTAGGGAAATGCATCTTTTTGGTCTTACATGTTTGACCACCACAGAACTAGCTATTATTTTTCAAACAATTTAATTACACCTTTCAAGCTGGTCACACCAACATCTTCCAAACTGAAAACAGTATTAATGCAAAGTCATCCACAGAGATGGAAAGTACTTTTTTTAAAATAAAGGTTTAAATTATTACATCAGTATTTTATTGATAGGCAGGTATGTTAATAATCCATTGCTTTTAGACATGGGTGGTTATATCAGCCTCTGCTAGTGTGTCTCATACTTGTAATTTACTGCATTTGTTGTTATTCCTGTTACAGCTGCACCTGGAGACAAACTTCTCCATTGGCCTACAAACAAACAAACAAACAAACAAACAAACAAAAAAACAAACTAACTAACTAACTAACTAACTAACTAACTAACTAACTAACTAACTAACTAACTAAAACCCTTAAAAGACTTTAAAAAATAAAAATAATAAAAATATTTGAAAGGTTTTTTGTAGTTTTACATTCTGTAACAAGGAATCACCACAGCTTGCTTCATCCTAAAAACACAAATCAAGAGAAGTAAGTGTGGTGAAACACTAACATAGCAAAGAGTGAAATGGCTAAATTCTGTGTGAACCTTGTGTAGTTGCTGCCATGGGATGTTACACAGGGAGGTGTCTTTCCAAGGAGGACCTGCTTTCCATCTTTTCTCAGGACAGGAGAGCGTGGTGAGGGTGACTGCACCCCAGGCTCTCAGCCAGGGCCCAGCTCTCTTTCTTTCCACATTGTGGTTTCCCATGTGCAGGCAGTGATAATTCAGCATCATGAAAAAACATAAATTGTCAGATAGGCAATGCTGAGATGAAAGGAACATTATCTTTTACAGCTGGCCAAGACTCTGAACTTTTATGGCTTTCTACAAGAAGTAACCAGAAATGACAGAACTATTCTTGCACTTTTCTGATTTCTATTCCAATTTACTATAAGCCTGGTGTGATAAGACCAAAAATGTGCTTTAGCTGTGGGCAGGTTTTAAGACCACATTGTTCTAAACCCCTGAAAATCAGGATTCTTGATAGAAACTGTGATAAACCCCAAAGTCTGACTGTATTAGTAGGAAAAGCTATCATATAGAAAGTTTAATAAAGATTTCAAATATTCCTTCTGTGTCCTAAAGCCATTATTCACTGCTAAAGGACTGTAAATCTTGAAAAGTCTTGGAAGGCTTTAATTTGAAATATATATATATAAATATATATATATATATAATATATAGTTCTAAACCAATCAAGAAATTTAATACCAGAAAATAAATTCTCTGTCTTTAGCCTGTTCCTTGCTTTAAAATATGAAAGTCACTTAAATAAGAAAGGTGGATATTTAAACACATCTGCCATACTGCAACAGTACATCAAAGTCCTCCATGTGAAGCTAACTAGAGGGGCTGTCCATTAGAGAAGATATGGTCCAGCAACTCAATAAATAGATGCAGGAGGAAGAAGGTCTGTTCCTAGTCTCACAGCTAACTCATGTACTGTGCGAGCAAATTAATTTTCCTCTTTTAAAGTCAATTTTGTCCTTTCACTCTGCTGTGTTCTCCTTTGGGCAAGGCAATGTCTCTGGGCTGAGGTGTGCAGGGAGAGATTTCCCAGCTCCCTGAAACTGCTGGAGCAGAAATGGGATGTTTCTGCCCTCATCTGCATTAGCCACTTTGATGCTGCTCTGGCTTTGTGCATTTCCTTCTCCTGCTCTCCTTGAGAGCACTGCAGCAAGCTGGTGACGGCTTGTATTCAAGGTATGTTCACATCTGGCTTGGAGAAATTCCTAACAGAAAGAAAAAAAATATTGAAAAATCCTGGTGATTGTGATTTCTAGGTTCATACTTAATTTAAGAGATCTCAAGTGTAGGGGATTGCTCCTGCTTGGGAAGAAGCACCACACTGAGTTTGTGAGTCCTGTGGTGTTTGCCAAGCACAAGAGAGGGGAGAATTTCAACCTGGGGGAAACAGTGCTGATGGATTGCAACCACGTCTCCATGAACACGTGTAAAAATAGCCCAGGCACAAAGAAAATCAGGAGATATTGGCAGCCACTGCTGGGAAGAAGAACTGTCCAAGTCCTCCGACTGTTTTCCTCCTCAGCACAGAGGCTGTGGTGACAGCCTCGCCTGGTGCTTCTCACACTGGAATGCACAAGCAGCATGTGGGAAGGGAAAATGACCTCCAGCAAGGATGACACCCTCTGGCTCCGAGGAGACAGCAATGATTCCCACCCCAAGAGGATTTGGCCCACCCTACCCAGCACAGAGGGGGAAACCAAAACACACATCCCTTGGATGGCTGGAGCTCAAGCCACCATTTGCCTGTCTGGAGCAGGATAATTTGTCAGACACCAGCTGCTGCACGCTCTGTCCTCTTGGGCACACTTGTTATTGTGTTACAGCCTGCCTGAAGAATGTGGGATGTCGTGGAAAGGAAGACGACTGCAACCTTGCTTGCTCAAATAATCTGAGGGCTTGTTTTTTATTTCCCCCCCCCCCCCCCCGCCAACCCCGTGAGAGCCTCTGCCATGCACGGTGTGCTCGTAAAGCACCAGCCCGCATTAGGAAGGGAAAAGGGGGGTGGGGGGAAGAAAAAGGAGAGGGAGAAGAAGGAGAAGAAGAGGGAAAAGCCGGGCTGGCAATGCTGGGGAAGTGCCTTTGTGACCACACAAAGAGATTTAAGACCGGATGGAAGTGGTCCCCCCCGCTCACTCGCTCCCTTGCCGCGTCTCCTCTGTCTCTGAAAGAGTTACTCAGGAGGATTTCAAGGGTAGGTTTCTAGAGCGACACCATGTCTAATTATGTACGAGACGGAATGAAAAGGTGTAGGCCTGTCTTTCCAGCTCAGAAAAAAATGTGGTGTCCTGCGAATAAGAAATGAACAGACTGACCTTTTCAGAGCTGCTGAAAGAGAAAACCAGATGTATTCCTCAAGAGTCACTATGACTGAAGGGTGATAAAGGCTTGCATTGTGCACTTGAATAAAAGGAAAGCTAACCAGAAAACAGCAGCTGATAATAGTCAGGCCAGGCTGTGCTATTGTCCAAGGCACAAATGTTCAGCATTGGCCTAGACCACACTGCTGGTATATACAGCACAGACTTGGGGGAGAAATTAAAAAGAGAAGGGGAAGGCAGCTTTTTTTTTTATTTTTGCTACCTACCAGAGATTGTGTGAAACTGTTAGCAGTTATAAGGCCACAGAGGAAGAAAATTATCTGGGATCCTTTCCCCACCACACACAAGCACAAACATACACACAACTCCATTTCTAGCATTATGTTCCTGTAAGATCTGAATCTAACCATCTGCCAAATGAATAGACAAAACCCAGCTTGTCTTCCAGGGTTCAGATGTAAGGGGGTGGATAAAGAGGAAGCATCACACTGGTGAAGAGGCTGGATCTTTCTGCAAAACAGGGGTCTCCAGAGCTCAGGTCAACCAGCCAGAAAGAACAACAGCTTTAATTAAGGACCTGAGGCTGGGTGGGGAGCACTGGGTAGGTCTGATCATCCCCCACACCAGGCAAGTCTCTGGCACCACCATAAAATCTGGAGAAAAGGCAAGGGTTGGGGGGTAGAAAGGAGTCATCTGTGAGGGACAAAAAAAAAAAAAAAAAAAAAAAAAAAGAAAAGACAAAGAAAAAACCAGAGAGCAAACCCCAACCTCCCAAACTCCATCCCTCCATTTCTCTCAGACTGGGGGAAAAAACTAGCTTGACCATGGGCAGAAGCCACTTGCTTCAAGCCCTGCTGCCATGACCTCTCTGGATTATTCAGCATCACACACCTGCCAAAGGCTCTCTCAGACACTTTTGAATGTCATGCCACTCTTTGAGAACCAAGGCTGGGTCTGAGTGAGCAGATCTTGCCCATTGGAGATGATTGTTATTTTTAGAGTGGGCATGATAAGCTTCTGCCAGGCACCATCCACAGCCAACTACGTCCATGCAGAAGTGTAAATCAACTCCAGTGCTTGCTGGAAGATCTTGTCTTTTCTTACTTAAATATGCTCTCTGAAACGACACATTTGGGGGCTGTAATCTGAGAATTTGGTGGGAGAGGGCAGCCCTGCTCGTCTCTGCCCTCCCAGAAACAACAGACAAGCAAAGGGTCTTTTGTGGTTTTCATTTTCTTTTCTTTTTTTTTTTTTCTTTTGCACAGTGTTGGTTTTGTCCTTTACAAAATTAGTTCAAGGAGATTTATTGCTGGCAACAGGCACCGAGGACTGGCCTGGTGCTTTTCTGCAGAAGATGAGACAGGGTGTTCCCAACCTCAAAGTGCCGCAGTTTGGCCATCAGGAGATGAGGTGGAGTTTGCTTCCTGGCTACTGCAGAGTGACCTTGGGATGCATCCCTTCACCTCTCCCTGCCTGTAACCCCTGGTCTCAGGACAGAGCTCTGGTAAGGAAGTCCTCCAGAGCTGGAGCTGGCTGTCACAGTGCACAGCACAGCTCCTAGCACAGCAAAATGCATTATTTCAACAGGATGGAGCAGCTGTTTGTATAAGGAATTAATTATACCCATTGCTACCAGATACGAGTCCTCCACACATCAGTGAGGCAAAGAAACGTGGTCTTAAAGGAAAAGCATCTGGAAGAGGACACAGGTATGTGCCAGCTGCAAAGCCAGACAGGAGTGGGGCTCTGTTTCCTTCCACTCTGCCTTGCCAATGCATTTCAGCCAAAACTTGGGAAAATAACCCCAGGGAGCAGGCTATTTTGAGGCTTCTGGGCCGTGACTTTTCTGCTGTGATTACCCTGGAGGCATCTAATTAGTAGCAGTAGGGCTGCCTTTTCTTTCTGATCTCTGCAAGGAACCGTACTGAGAAGCTACCAACTCATCTCACGCTGTACCCACAAGACCTGTACAAGCTCCCTAGACAGTTAGCTTTATTTCTCCCGTGTCAACAAAAGTAGGAGAGATCTGGGGGGTGGAGTAGATGGACAGGAGGAGAGAGAAAGTGATTCACAGGGAAATAATGTATTCCTGCCATACATTCAGAGAATTAAATAGCACACGTACACGCACACACTCATGAGGCTGAGGAAGCAGTCTGAATAACTTTCAAAAGGCTTGCTGCATCTTGCTCCATGAGTGGGTAATGCTTGGCTATTTCTAAGACACAGACATTAAAATCTGCAGCACAGTCATTTAGAATTTCAAAGGATTCTTCATCAGGGGGTGGAATACAAAAGACACCACAGTTATTCACATAATACAAGCAAGGTTGGGGAAACAGCAGCATGCCATTAGGTAAGACTGAGCAGAAAACCTTTCTGGAGAAGCCTAAGATCTATTCATTCAAAGTAAAGAAGTGACCCTAAAAATTCCTCATATCATTTATCTGTGTAGATATATGTAAAATATATGTGTGTACATATTTAGAAATATCTTTGTGCAGATATGTTTTATACACCACTTGGAGAAGAGCTTGAGAGAGGATCTGAAATGTGTACTGTGGTGCAGACAAGAAAAGGAGGGGAAAAAATATATATTCAAAATACATCACACATCATCCACACATCTACACAAACATGCTCACATTTCTTTCACCGTGAGCTTTGGGTGTCAATCAGCAGAGAACAAACAGCAAAATGAAAACCAGGAGCTCCTTCTGTTGAGGTTTTATGATAGCGTCCTCCAACATTTCTCTGCTTTTGTTTTCAATGTGCTAAACTAACTGCATGGCTGGAGCGGGGAGGAATGCAGAGCTCACACATGTAAAGCATTGTGTCCTCTGACATACTATTACACAGAAGGCTCACAGTTCCCCCCTCTCCCTCCCCTTCCTGGTGTTGATGAATTACATGAGATGAATATCACAGATCTAGGTTTTTTAAAACCGTGAGCTTAGGCAGCAACAACGACTGCAAAGCAGACACCGTTGTCTGAACCTCTATTGTTTCTATTTCGGGAGCACATTGAGTGATTAGTTTGGGTAACAGTAACATCACATTACCTTCTACAGGCTGGAAATGTCTTTTAAAACTGAGGCAATGCTGAAGCCATGTGATACAATACTGTAGACAGAGCCAAGTGGAATACATCAAAGAGTGCCTTGATGCAGATGTTTCATGCAGAAGAAAATTAGGTCAGAGACCACTTCAATTTCAGCTTCTGCCAGGCTTGTTTGAGAGCTTCCAGTGAATTCCTAATGAATAGCTTCTAGGGCACTTTTCTCTCATTCAGTCACAAACTGCCACAGCCAGATGAGCTTTCCATGTGGAATTTTTTCTCATTATTTAAAATACTAATACTTTGTGTTCACAGATTCCAGAATCTTCCTTGCAACAATAGCAACAACTCCCCCTCCTTCATCACCCCCCTGCCCACAATAAAATATGAGGGAAAAGAAAAAGGTGAGAAGAATAACCAATTGATACACAATGTCTGCTACAGGGAGAGGGTAGGGGGGTGGGCAAAAAAAAAAAAAAAAAAAAAAAGGCAAAAAAGCAGCCTTTTTAACAATTTTACATTGTAAATAAATACTTGGTGAGGATCCTTCAAAAATGGATGATTTTTTGCAACCTGTATTTTTTTTTTTTTTTAATTGGTAATGGCAAGGAGTGAGCTGCTTTGAAGATGTTTTTGCAACCTGTGCACATCCCAGCTGGCACTGCCTGCTGCAGCCACTGGCCCATTGCACCTCTGAAGGGAGAGCAGAGGCTGCCTTGGAGCTGCTTACAGCGAGTCTACACAAAGCCTTCTGAACTTCTGCTGAGCCCCAGAGCCCACCCACCCCTCTGCTGAGCTCATCCCTCTCTCCTGAGGAGCTCTGAGGGCCTTTTGTGAATGTCTCAACCCAAAAAAAAACAAACCAACAAATGTGTTCACTAAGCAGCTGAGACCAAGCTTTCTTTAAAGCTGACTGTAAGCTGAGGAGAGCATTTTGTGGTCCCATATGTGTGCTGTGCCACCAGGGACAGCTAGGTTGTGGCACTTGGAAATATAAACAATGGCAGAGAACCTTCCTCAGTGGGAAGAACTCTCCAAAACTTGCTATATGGGTTTTTTTTCAGCATGATTCACCTTCACAGTGGAATAAAAAAGTAGTTCAGTAAGCTGTGAGCTGGAGTCCAAGACTCCAATCCAGGCCCAAGCCCTGCCAAATGTGACTTTTTGGGTCTCACATGTCATTCAATCCATGCTATGCCTGACATTATTTTTGGCTTCCTATGGTGGCCAGGGGGCCAAATCTGAAGGTGGATTGAAACCTGCAAGCACAGGGTTTATCTAAGGGTCATACTGCTAGGGTAAAGACATAAATCTGACTGCTGAGGTGAGAAAAACCTTCTCACTCTTCACCACCCAGGCATGCAGGGAGCAAAGGCTTCACAAAACAGAGAGGTCCCCTCTGACACAGGACCAGGACCATCCATAAACAGTTTTACCTTGCAGTCCTGAGTGTCCTGTACTCCACTCAGAGGGTGCACAGGATCATTCTGAGAGCAGTGACTCAGGCTGCCAAAGGAGAGGATCCAGAAGCTGACATCAGCCTCAACACATCCAGCTGTTGTTGTTCACTGGGTCGCAGACTCCTGACAGAACAGTGTAAACTCCCTTGTGCTCCCGGGGGCTTAGGTGGAACGAAAGCATAATGTGAATTTGCAGCAGAGTTCTGTTCTTCATCTCTATTTTCCTGTGCAGAACTCAGAAGTTCACAAATGTTCTTTTGTCCGAGCAGAACAACTGAGGTCTTTACTCACCAAAGCCATCATTTCAGAGATGACTTGATGTTTAGGATGCTTCCAAATTCACACCACCATATTAGAATGCTGGGACCTGGTTTTTTTCAGCTGAATGACTCATGGCACAAACAGGACATTCTTGCTCATGTGCACATCCAGCAGTGTGGACAGAGCATGTCAGTTTTGTGCTCCAGCAGTCACACCCCAACCCACTCCAGAAACCTCTTGATAAACGACTTACAAGGTCATAGCTAATCACACCTCTCCAGAGGAACCACCTGTCCACAAAATGCTCCACCTGGATGCTCCCCTGCTTTATTTGCTGGCTCTAGAGCAGACCTGTTCTTCTCTTCCAAGGTTTCCATCTCTTCTTCTTCTGATGCTAAGAGCTTTTTTGGGAGACTCTTCTACAGTCAAATCCACCCAAGGGATTCTCAGACAGAGCAAGTAGGAGCATGAGCATCTTCCCCTGGATCCATAATTTGAATTCCTAGTCCCTCCTACAGCTGCATGATCTCTGTACATCTGGAATGTTTGCCCCCTTCTCCATTCTCCTCCCCACTTCAATTCTTAGGGTCTGTGAAGACACAGTAATTTGTCTAAAAGCACTTAAATGCATTTCTCTTCCACCTCAATTCTTAGCCCTTTTAGCTCAACACTTCTCCAAGGCCTAATGGATCTCATTTCTTTTCCTTAACCTCCAACTTTTCTTAAAACCCCCCATCCATTTGAACACCACCACCACCACACAATCCTTGCAGAAGGGAAATTTTTGTTACTGGAATTCAATTAATCATGCACACAATTGAGACACTTTTATTCATTTGTCAGTGGCTTGGGGTACTGGCGTGGAAGACTGTTTACAAAATTAAAACACACCAAAATAACCCACTTACAGGAATTTAGTTTCTCACCATAAACAATAAAAGCTTCCATATCCACCACCTGTTCCACACAGGGGACCAGGGAAGGTGATCTTTCTGGCAAAAGCAATGAAGCTTTTTTTTGTTTTGTTTTGTTTTTTTTTTCCCTGATCACTCGGCAGAGAGATGAAAGCCTCCTTTCACAGCAGAGCAGATGCAGCTTGGCAGCAACCATGAGCACTTCTCTTCACCCTGCAGCTCAAGATATGGCTCTTCTTACCCAGGCAGACACTGGCTTCTCTGGGGATGCTGCTGCAAAGTGGGACTCTGCTGTGCTCTCTATTTGATCCATATCTGGCCATCAAATTTATATTTTGCACAGTTAACTGGACAGCCTTATGCAGGAACAAAAAGTCCTGCTGTCCCATCAGCAGCTGCTTTTCTGTTCCTGGAGGAACTCAGTCTCTTCTCTGTACAAAGCCTCTCTTGTTTTGGGTTTTCCTGGCCACTGACCAGGATCCTGGGAACATCTCTTCCCTTTAATACAAAATAAATGGTCAGACAATCTCTCACTACAGGTCTGGATGGGTTAGGATAAGGGGAAGGGGGGAGAGCTTTTTCCCTTGTAGTGTTTTCTGTGCAGCAAGAGAATTAGAGCAGAAGTTACTGACAAAGCTGTGGTCCTACAGGCATCACTGAATGCCTTGGGGCTTGGCCCTCCATCGCTCTGGGTGAAGTCCAGATATTTTTGAAACATCCAGTGTTCAACAGGTTTTGTTTTGATCCATCTAATTCCCAAACAATCCCCTCTTTGTTTGGAAGTTTACCTATTCCTGATTCTCAACACTAAAGCTCAGTTGATAAAGAACAATGCCTAATAACACCAGTTATTCCTAGAAAGAAAGGGAGAATCTCAAAGACAGGAGACACAACACCTGTCCCACCACCAGCGTAAATGGCAAAAGTTGTGTTGAATGAACTAATTCATCTGCACAACCCATCAAATTAGGAGTGTTTTTAAATAGCCTCTTGACTGAGAATTGATGTCTCATTATTCTAAAGCATATCAGAGTGAGAGCTCTAGCAAATGCCAAATAGAATAACTCTCCAAGTTGCAGAGGCTGCAGCAGAGATTTCACAAAGAAGCACTTTACATTTCAGGCTTTTTAACAACTTCTGCTGTGAGAGTCTGAGGGGCTGGTGAATACTGCAGCTCACCAGGTTTACAAAGGCACGGGCATGCTGAGCAGGACTGGAATGTCCTGCCTCAAGTGGCTGCCACAAGGGCCCTGCAGCCAAATTCTTTCAGCCTCAGCGATGAAATGTGGCCAGTGCTGAGAGAGGAAAACGATGCCTCAGCGACCTGGCTCCATATCTGATTGTGGCTGTCCCGTGGTGTGAAATGGGGCTTTTCTGACCCATTTTCAGCAAAGGGATGAAATGGAACAGAGGTAAACACCAGTTCCCCTCCAAAGACAAATGCATGGAAAATTCAGAAGCTCTACTCAGAAGATCCTCGAAAAACCTGCTCAAAAAACAAGGCAGCCATCACCAGAGGTACACCTAGAGCTTGGCAATAACTAGCATTTTTTTCTTGTCTTTCCTTTTAATATTCATGCTTAGGTGCTTTACTTTTTCTAAAAACCTACTTCCTCTGCTTTCTGCTCACACACACTAACCTTGGTTGCCTGCAGAATTTCATTCAGGATCAGATGTTTTAAGTTAGGGATAAGGTGGAATTTCTGCTTCAGAAAACTCAGATTTAATTACATACTAAAGCAGAACATTACCCCAAAACGGTTGATTATTAAAAAAAAGTTGAATGAAAATATTTGGACTTCTTAGTTCTCAATTCTTTGTCTTTTTTTTTCCTTTTTTTGTCTTTGGAATGGCAGTGGGCTGGAGACACGAGTCTGCTAACAATTTGAAACTGCAATTTGACAAATAAATGAACTTGCAAATGTTCCTGTAAATGTCTGAGTGGAGCTGATTTCAAGGCCTGGTCATGAAATATTCGAAGATTTAAGGCACCACAAGGGCTGACAGGACTAAAGAGAAGAAATAGTAACACCATGACCTCAAGACACACAGCAGACCCCAAAAAACCTCTTTGCCACCCAAGGAAACTGCTGAAATGTCCCAGTGGCTGTGGAGGTGTTTGCTGACCATCATTTGTGTTGTTTTGGACCAGCAGGCTTTCCCCTGCATCCTCCTGCCACCTTTTCCCACCGCCTGGCAGGTGCTGGCAGCTCTTTCAAACAGCTTTCCTGGCTCTTTTTCCAAACCAGGAATCAGGAGTGGCCGGAGGTTTCACATCAGAAGGTTTCCCCACTCACCCTCATTTTGGAAAGTCTCCTTGGCATCAATCCCATTGTCTCTTGAACCTCAGTGGCTTGTGAAAATCATGGAAGAGCTTACTCAGAGCAGGGCTGAGGTGAGCACTTATTAAACTTAGGCACTAATTGTTTTTATGTCCCTGGTGGAGCATGCTAAAGGAACTCCCAGTGCTGAGTGATACCAGCCCTAGGGAGCACTAATGCAACCCAATTAAAGTCTGAACAAGGCTTTTCCTGGCTTTGCCTCTAATCCTTCCTTCAACTTAGTGTTTGGGGTTTGAATCTGGACAGAGACCACCCTTCTGTGCCTTTTTGCCCAGCGTCCAATAGGTTCTGTTTTCATTATTTTCCCCAAGTTTCACCCTTGGGGTGCTTGGATAAGCCCAGGCCCAGACAGAGTTCATGCAGACACGGCTGAAGGGCCATTCAGCATTTTGGCAGTCGTGAGAAAACTCCCAAGAACCTCAGTAAACTCTGAGTGAAAGACATATTCGTTATTGGGTGGAAATCAGTGATCAAGAAAAATACTATTGCATGCTGTACCTGGGATGGGGAATATTCCTCTAGATATATGGACATATATATATGGATGTGAATATAAATTCCCCATATACCTGGAATGACCTGGGATGGGGCATATTCCTCTGGATGCATGGACAGACTGGGAATGATAGGCTGGAGAACATGATATGGAAAGGGACCTGGGGGACCTGGTTGACAGAAGGTTGGACAGGAGCCAGCAGTGCCCTGGAGCCAGCAGGGACATCCCTGCCCTGGGGACAGCAGGCCCAGCATGGCCGGCCGGGCCAGGGAGGGATTGTCCCGCTCTGCTCTGGGCCGGGACAGCCTCACCTGGAATATTGGGTGCAGTTCTGGCATCACAGGGTTAAAAAGGCATTAAACTGCCAGAGAGTGTGCAGAGGAGCCATGGGAATGGTGCAGGGCCTTGAGGGGAAGCTCCATGAGGAGCAGCCGAGGGCACTGGGCCTGTTGAGATGGAGGAGAGTGAGGGGAGGCCTCCCTGCAGCTCTGCAGCTTCCTCATGAGGGGGAGAGGAGGGGCAGGCACTGATCTGTGCTCTGTGGTGACCGGGGAATGGCTGAAGTCATGTCAGGAAAGGTTTAGATTGGGAATTAGGAGAAAGTTCTTCCCCCAGAGAGTGTTTGGCCACTGGAACAGGCTCCCCAGGGAACAGCACGGCACCAAGCCAGAGTTCAAGAAGCATTTGGACAATGCTTTAGGGTACATGGTGGGACTCAGAGATGGTTCTGTGAAAGGCCAGGAGCTAGACTTGATGGTCCTTGAGGGTCTCTTCCATCTCAGGCTGTTCTATAATTCTGTGATTCTAAGTCTCTTCATTCACAGGTAATTCTGTCCTCTTCGCTGGCATTTTTTTATGGAGAAGAAACTATCAAGTTCCATGTCACTGAGTTCCTTTACAACTGAGAAGAATAAGAGGATAAGGGAAGCAGGAGAGAATTCTGGCATCTCCCAAAGATGAAAGGTAGAAAGGTGCTTACCATCACAAACTATCTGATGCCATAATTTTGAGACAAATTTTTGGAGTGCCAGAGAGGAACCAGCTAAGAGATAATTTTTCCTTACTGCTGAAGTGATTTCTTGGTCACTAACTACAGAGGAAACCCAGATCTCAGGCTAAAGTCAGGAGGAGCAGCAAGAGGGACCAAACCCACATTTTCAGAGGCTAATGAGCTTCCTAGAAGAGTGCAGCACTTCTTCCACAGCAAGCATCCTCATACCCTGATATGGTATATGATTACCCCCTTTTATCTCTACAGACCCCTCACAGAGTGAAGTTTAAAAAGTCTAGTCATAGCACATGGGCAAGCCACAAAGGATGATAGCAATTTCATCACATTGTCACTGCCAAGTATCCAAGGTCTAGCTGTAGTGCAGACACACTTTTAAAAATTCCCAAATCAGCTGTTCCAAAGGTAGGACGCATTCCCTCCAAGCCCTACCTCGTTGCTAGGTACTGCAAGTTGGCTTCCTGCCTTCCTCTTAAGCCATCTACTATCAAAACATGTCAGAATGGAGGAATATCAGTTGTTGTCTGGTAAAAAGATGATTTTTTTTCTTAACCTTTCCTGTCATCTCTGCATCAGTCCCTCACTGTGCTGCTATCAAACAAAGTTGGATGACGTTTCATAAGGGGAGGGATCCAAAATGGAAAAGTGGAGCTTAATCCCTTCTGAAGAAACCTGTAAATCTAAAAGAGGCACCCCAGAAATCCCTGCCTGCCTTGTTTTGGAGCAGGCATAACCTGCTGCACATGTGCCCAGTGTTGTTCCTTCAAATATATGTGAAAACAACAGCAGCTGAAGTGTATCAAAACAATTATCATTACTAATTTATGATCACACTCCTGACAGCAACAGAGACACCAGAGCAATGCCCAGTGCATGTGGTACAAGGCTAGTCAGTGCATCAGGGCTTCCCCATGTCACTGGGTCACTGAGAAACAGGACATCATTGCCCTGGAAATTCAGGAACATTCTAGCCAGAACTGAGAGAGCAGTTGAGTGAGGGAAGAGATGCAAATTTAGCAGTGACTTTTTTTTCCTAGGCATATGGTATTTGATATACACTAATCCTTGTTTCCAAGTACTAGCAGGTACTTTGGAGGTAGTTATATCAGTGTCCTTATTATTTCAAGGAAAACTACCTTTTTTTTTTGGTGTTTACTTGAAGAAGATGCCAGATAGGACCAAGTAATAGTTAAGAACTGTCTAAGTGGATGCTTCCAATTGGCTTCAGAAGTCTATAAATAATCAGATCCTTCTGACTGTTGAAAATAGTTCAGTCATTATTGATAATCCAAGCCTTACAAAAATGAACAATAGGACCTGTGGGCAGTAATAGCAAGGACTGACCCGACGAAAACGAAGCGGCAGAAATTGATAAAAAGTAACATTACATTCTAGATGATGCTTTATATCATCTGATTCAACTCCAGGCTCCATTTGTGAGCCAGATTTTATTCTGTAGGAGGTAAATTGGTTGAGGAGGCTAGGAAGAAAAGGGAGAGATCAACAGGTTGAGCTCTAGCAGTTTCTGTGAGAACTTCTGCAGAGGTACAGGGAGATGTAGCAGGACTGGGAAGAGACACATAGTGTGGTAAAGTGATGCAAATCTCTGCCAAAGACACTAAATGCAGCTACAAACATAGACAGTTTAAGCTCCAGCTCTGTCTCCCATATGTACTGGAGACCACACACAGCTGAGATTTTCCCAATGCCCACAGAGAAAGAAGGTGGATAAGACATTGCAAGTGAAGAGTTTGGTACAAACACCAAATTCTAGTTTCATGAGTATCCTTTTGAACTTCTACAAACTTCTCAAAGGGTTTTAAAAATAGACTTACCTCCTGTTTTTTATTTTATTATATCTCATTTAATTTGTCCCTTTAAGTAAGAACCTTCTTTAACTGAGGGTTTCAGACCAATTCATGCAGGAAATCTGGCTTTCAGCTAAGTATGAAAGGGACCAATCTGTCCCTACCAGACTCTGCCTTGATAGAGAAAAAATGACAAAAAATTTGGTCAGCCTCACTGACTACCTGTGTGGATTGACCCTGATAATTTGGGGACAAAATGCCTGTTTACTTTGTGGATTGGCACAGGGTGGTAGTCTCAGTCTCAAAGCACCTCATGAATCCAGGTCACCAAAGGAGCCCTGGCACTGAAACAAGTCCAGCACTATTCAGTAGCTTCAGGGTGTAGTCATGATCAGTGACTGAACAAAGCATAAAATATTTTCCTTATTCTTTGATGACATTGCACCTGGAGGAGGTTGTAGATGAAAAAGGTGTCGAAGGCAGCCTGGAGCATCCTTGGCCCACATGGCTGAAGAAGGTTTTCAAGTCCCACAGCCCAAGGGTCTGATATGACCACAGTCATGTTTGGTGTTTGGCTCATTTTGTCTCCACAGGTGAAATTAGTGTGCTAGCATTTGCAGCTGAATCAGCTCAGGAATGTTCTCAGCAGGAATCTTTAGCAAGGCTCAGTTTCTTAGCCTCTGGACCCACATGAACATTCTTTAGGCCATGGTCATGTCTTGAACAGCAAAACCACTTGCTCATTTTAAGTGTTTAGGTTCTTCCTTGGCATCTTTGCAGCCTGGAAGTCAGAAAGTAGCTGAACATCTTTCCCCTTAAAAAAAAACAAGCTGACTTGCCAACTCCCACACCTCATTGCCAGAAGAGATGAAAATACAAGGCCAGCCTGAGCTTCACCTTGGTGAGATCCCACAACAGGGAATGGTCAGAGGTCTCATTTCATGGGACACCTTAGAACATTGCCCTGTAACACAGGACAGCTTGCCTCTGCTCCACTCTAGCCTCTTTCTACTCCTTGAAAACAGTGGCTGCAGGGTGAGAAACACAGTTCACCCCAACCAGTGTGATCAAAGAAACACCAGGCTGAAGATCCACGATGTGGTGCTGCAAAGACATTTGTCTGTAGGTCCAAATATAGGTTTAAATCACTTCTGCTTTTTGCAAGGGCCTTTTAAAGGGGAAATAATATATTTTTTATCATTAATTTGTTAATTTTTTTTCCAAAGGAGCTTCCCTAAGTTTATTTCCCTTGACATATGTTCAGTCCTCAACAAAGCTGGTTCTTTTCCTGATACAGCCATTATTCCTCTTACACCTCAGGCTAGTGAGGATCTCATTTACAGTTTCCCTGGCTCTTCCCATGCAGTAATTGGTGGTATCATAAAGGGTTATTACATTGTTTTCTCTCACCTCTTTCTTCTCAGCCTCTTTTAGAGACACACCCTGCACTATGCAGTCTCCTCTCAGAGGTAAGCCTACTTTTTCCACTGCCACAGATTGCAGATCCTATTTTTGGCAATCTTCATACTTTAAACCACAGCCTCCACATGGATTATACCCAGATTAACCACACTGATTGCTCTCTTCTCTGAAATCTTAAAATGTGTCTCAGAACATTTCCTGAATATACACATACAGTGTAGCCTCTCCCAGACCACCATTGACAATACCCTGCCTTTTCAGGCCATGGCAAATATCCATCCCTTGATTCTACTCCTGCCTTACAAACCTACCAATTTCCTTATTGTTTCATAGCTTTCTCCCCACCAGCCATAAGCATTTTAGCAATAGTTGTAGAACTCATTCCTGACTTTTCTCTCTTTCTTTTTGCTCTTTCCCTTCACTGGTTGAGTTTTCAAGTGATTCTTTGAAGTTGGACTTTTCCTTTTAGTGGATCTAAAGCTTCTGAAACTGTTTCACTTGTACCAAGCTAATTATGGTTTGCAAAACATGACTTCTATTACACAGCCAGACATATCTGAATTCCCTGCACACATTTCAGTTCACCAGGATGGTGAACAGCACCCTTCTACAACACACATGGAGGAAAAATATCTAATTCTTGTTATCTGTTCAAAAGCACTTAGGAGTTCAAAGTCCTGGGAAAAACAAGCATCCCCTGCCAAGAGGTGGGAAGCACAGGCAAACCTATGGAGAACAGACCATCCTACTAGTGAAGGAAGGGGAGAGCATGTTTTCCATAGGGCAGCTAAACAGTATCCCCATGCTGTAGTTGTAATTAAGTTCTACAATCAGGCCTACAGTTAATGAAATTCCTGCAGGAGACTGTCAGAAGATTTAATTTCACTGTTTACTAAATTATCAGTGTGACAGCGAATCCTATATGCCAGCACTTTGTGCCAAAGGAGGAAAACTGCCAATCCAGAGAATGGGATTCATCCAGGGGGAGGCCCCCTGTAACGTGTAGGGGTTGGCTGTCATTATAACCCGCAGCTTGCTGGAGCAAATGCATCCCTGGTGAGACACCTTTAAGTTGCATGAAATCATCGCTCTCCTCTCCAAACTGAGGGAATGAGTGAGGCTGGAGGTAATGTGCAGCCACAAATCAAGTGATGCTCTGTGGGCCAGCAGATCAGGCTGCGAGATCAGGAAATGCCACCGTGCACAGACGTGTGGCCCACGAGTTGTCTGCAGCGCAAGGGGAATATGGAAAATTAAAATGTAGGCAGTAATGGGGAGACACGAAATAACTGCTCACGTTTAATGAGAGACTGATAAGGCAGCATCCTTCTGGGAGGTGATAACGGCAGGACTGGGATTCATGATAGAGGCAAATTTAATCTAAACATGCGTTGTGTTTTATTTTAATGTGTCCACCCAGCCCGATACTCTGGTAAAACACAAATACATGGAGAAACCATGCAACCACCATTCTCATTTGCTGTGCACCCACTGTTATCTACACCTTTGCAAAGTGAATGCAAAAACGCCAGGGTGTCAGGATGGCAGAGTTTTCCACTTAATTTGTAAAGGCGGCTGGTGAAAGAACCAAAAGAAATGCAGGGTGTATGGCTTAGACTACTAAGTTTTGTTCACGAGCTTGCTTTATCTCATATAAATATGCAGATGTCATGCTTATTTTTACTCTTTTGACTAACACTGTGGAAGACCAAATTGATTGTGGAGGTGAAGTCAAAATTTTGTTTAGTAGAGAACATATAATTGACTATGTAAAGAAAAATTTCATGTAAAATTGCATGTTTAAATTTCATTTGAATGTTTACCCCAATGGTATGGTAACTGAAATACAGTTCTCTATTTTCTTTTTTTAAAGGCTAGAAAAATGATTTGCATCCTTTTTCATTATTATTGCTCTTATAAAAAAATTTAGCTGTCACAAAAAGAGAAATGTTTATCCCAGGAAAAAAACCCAAAGGAACTCAAAGTGATAAGTAATCTTTATTTTACCAGAACCTTCTATTTATGAGCAAAAATACCAAATATTGCTAGCTATAGAAACAAATAAGGAGATCTAGAGTACAGGTCAGGATGTAGAATGCTCAGCTTTCACCAGTCAACTGTCTCCACTGCTATTTTTAGCAAATACACCTTTGGGGGCCAGTAACAGTTAGAGATGATCCACAAGCTCAGAAAAGGGCAGGGTAGCACAGATGAGAAGTAGGCAGGGTCTTTATGGCAAGTTGACTAGCTCTGAAGGATGGAAATGTTGTGCTGCATCCCCAGGCTTCGGCTGCTCTGCTTTAGGAAGCTCGTGTTGGTTTTTATAGAGCACCGTGAGGCAAGACAAGCTCTCCCATATGGGCTCCAAATGTTTTGTGTCAGCCCTGAAAGCACACTGCTCAGTTATGATCTCAAATTAGTGATGATAATATCCAATCAGAGATGATGCAGTTCAGGCTTCCGAGGGGTGGAGGGATTGACACAGGGCTTCAGCACAAGCAGGAGCATCAGTGGGAAGAGCAGGATCTTCTCTGCTCCTTTCAAAGAGGGAAGAAAAAATTCCTTGTTTTCTGTTTGGTGTAGTAAGAGCTCTGCCACCTGCTTCAATATATTTTAACCACTGAGCTTTTTGCAACAGGGTATTTAATGTCAATCTGACATGTCCCCTATCCCAGAGGATGCCTATAAACATCCTTTCAAGAATTCTGTGTAGATAAGACATATGGAAATTTTCAGTGATAACAATATTTAAAAAAAAAAAAAAAAAAAAAAAAAAAAAAAAAAAAAAAAAAAAAAAAAAAAAAAAAAAAAAAAAAAAAAAAAGACTGTATCCAGAAAGGAGCTCACTATGGACATGCACTTCAGTTTCATGGTTTAATTCCTCTGTGAGACTCTGTAGTACATATCAAGAGTAAAATTTAACCTAATTACTTACTACTTACAGGTCTGCAGCTAGTTGTTTTTTTTTCTGTGGGTCTCATTCTGTCTATTTTTCAAGGAAAAATACAAAGTAGGAATAAAGTCACATTGGCAAAGGAGCACTGCTTTTAAGTTCAATATTGCCCAGCTTTCAGACAAAGATGCTACAATGTTTTATAGTTATGGTTTTATTCCATGTTTTCCCATTTCATTAATGATTTTTCTCTATTTAGTCCAATCCCTATGTTCATTTTCCACTATAAAATTAGTTCCCCGAAGGTATTAGGTTAATGAAAGCAAAGAAATTGTAAATAAAAAATACTCAGCAAAATTGTGCTGAAACTGACAATCCAGAGGAAACTAGGCTTGGTTTAGGGGTAAAGGAAAGGAGAGCTGGCCTTGCAACTGTGTGTGATATTCTAGATAATTCAAGTTTCTGGGAAATAAGTCTGTCTTTTGAAATCAAAATATAATGAAATCATTATACAACACAAATACCAATAAGGTATCACAGTACTTCATAGGAAATTAAATTGTGGAAGTCTTCTGTTCTGCTTTAGAAGGTCTAATTTCACTGCATTCAAAGCTCTTTCAGGAGCTGGAACACTGGACAGAATGCGTAGAGCCTGGAAAACCTAATATTTTGATCTCCAGTCTTAAATAAAAACTAATACAGTTGAGGGGTTTTTTTAGTTTGATTTGGTTTTTGACTCATTATATAGACTATTTGGGGTATAAAGCATGAATAAAAAGGTGGTCTTTTTCTATACTGGAGATGAACATGCTGTTGAGTTGCAGTCACATTTCTAAATGCCCACCTCCTCATCTGATTTAGATAACCTGGTGAAAGAAATACTAAAATTTCATGTCACAATTCTTTAGCTTGAGCAAATCTTGCAGTTACAGCTGTGCCTTCCATATCAAAGTGCTATGCAGAAATCTTTAGAACGTTTTACCCTGTGTAGTTCAGCTAAATGATTTGTAGAAGCAAAGTGTTTGGAATGGAAAATCACTAATAATTAATCATGGAGAGAAAAAAACCCATGAAAACTGGGCTGAATTCTTCACCCAAAGGACTAATTTTTTGAGAGAGAACTGATTTTGGGACAGCTGAATGTAAGCAGTCACATATAAGACTCTAAGAATGTGAGTCTATCACACTATCACATTCAGAGATCAAATGAGCATAAATGAAAGGGGAGAAACACATTTTATATAGACACAGATGCAAGTCCTTTGATAAACAGGAACTGGAGAAAAAAAAATTTGAAATAATGTGAAAGGGGCTAGAAGAGAAAATAGGGCTGGGAAGAATTTCTAAGAAGCTTTTTTATCCTCCTGCCTAACCTAAATCAGTGTTTTAATCATACCTAAATAAGATAATGTACAATTTCTAAAAAATGTCCCTTCGGGTTCTTAAAATGAGGTTCTGGATTGTCTTTCACTGGAAGTTAACACCTCGTCTGATGGAAGGCGTCCCTGCCCATGGCAGGGAGGCTGGAACCAGGTGATCCCTGTGGTCCCTTTCAAACCAAACCATTGCTATGATTCTATAAGGAATGTGATCAAATCTGGGTCTGCCTGGATCCCTCAGTTGTGAAGAAAGACAGCATTATTTTAAACCTAACAAACCAGTTGGAGAGAAAGCTGCTCAAATGTCAGCTGACATGCCTCAGTATTGACAGGTTAGCTTAGACAGCAAGTTACTTGTGCTGAGCACTTTAAACACCCAGTGGGAAAAATTCAAATTCCACGGCTTAACTCTTGGAATCACAGTCTGCTAGGGAATTGTTTCAGCTGAAAAATGGTGCTTTTTTTCAGTCTTAGCAGGTGTCCACAGCATTACAGAGTATGATAATAGAGGCATAGACTCAGCAGGGACATGATCAGAAGCTAGGAGAGGTCAGAAAATGAACATAAGCAGAAAACATCATGTTTAATCAAGAGAGAAAGTGCAACCCAAGGCAAAAAAAGAAAAAAAAAAAGAAGGAGAAGAAGCAGTTGTGGTACATTCTTTAATAACAATGAATCAGGACAGCGAAGTGTAAGGAACTACAGGACACGGCTTTTGTTTAAAATAGAGAACACAGTTGATTGTTACGAGATTTATGGCATGTCCTAGAAGAGGCAGGGCAGGAACTGTCTGATGTCTACTCTGCTACCTAAACCTTTCTGAGAAGCCCAGAGATACTCAATATGAAATTTACAACAAAGAAAAATCCTCATGGAGCTCAACCACACAAAATTCATGTTTTATCATGCTCTCACAATCAGATTACCAATCCAGCAAGCAATCACCTGGCAATCAGATGGGCTGATGAGCAGCATGCTGGGCCATGCCATCTAAGACAGGATGTCTTTCTGCATTCATAAAGCATGGCTTCACTGTGCTAATGGACTTGAAAGAGACAATCCTCGCTCTAATGAACTTTCAAGCTCAGCAGAAGGAAAAAAACCCGTCCAAGAGTAAAATCCAAATTATGTACATATGCCAGGGAAATTCCTTGCTGCCTTAATCAAGGGAGTTTCATTGTGGTCTCCTTGAGTGAGGCATTCATAAAGAAAAATGATCATTAGTTCTCCATCTAAATATTTTGGAAGAAAAGCTGAAGTAATGCAAAGAAGCCACCTACATTATGGAATCTAGCTGGAGCAAACCACAATTAATTCAATACACAGTGATAACATGAGCTTCTAAAAGCTCTAAATCATGCAGTGAGTGGCAGGGCAGCTCCACATTAAGTTAATTTGATACTGAATAGCAAAGAACTTTAACAGTGAATTTTCTTTCCAGAAGGCACCATGAGAAAAAATGCCTCAAGTACAGGACACCCTAACAATTTTTTTTATATACACATAAAAATATATAATAATAAAAATAAATAAAATTATATAATAGGCACTATAATATAAATATAGTAAATATATTATGATATGTATTATATACAATAGATTTTAGATCTATATCTATATCATGACTGGTCAACTATCATGACAATAGGTGTCCTGGAAAATCCTTCCAACTAGATAAGTCTATGAACTTCAGATTTGTCTGTAGAGCACCAAATTTCTTCTTGTACTTAGAAAAAAGAGGTCTTAAACTCTCTGATCAGATTTCTGGGACATCAGAGCAGGAGATTGCACTGGATGACCTTGTGAGATCCCTTCTAGCCTTTGATCACAACATGTCCAAACCCCTGTACAACAGGAAGCAATCATTCACTGAGCAGCAAAACCATGAAGCAGATGTTCTCTGTGAAACCTGCATCAGCCCCCAACAGACCTGCCAGGCTCTTCCCTCCAGCCCTTCTCTGATCCAGTCAAGCCACTGTCAAGGGCAAGGAGTTTCAGATCAGCCTCTGGTCAGCCAGAGATTCTCCTCTGAGAGTCAGAGTCTTTGCCTCATCTTTTAAAAGCTGGGAAGCTGGAAGTTCTCTGCAGGTGTGAGAATTAGGTCAGGCAAATGTCCTTCCTGGGGGCACCAATCCATGCTTGCAGGGGCCTGCTGTGCTCCGGAGAGGAGTCATCCTGGAAGGCAGAGTATCAAGTGATTCACTCAAAGTCTAGCCAGCTTTAGCTCTCCTCCTTTGGGTTTGTTACCTGATGAAAGGGTAAATCTTCTGTTGATTTCTTGCAGGTCCTCTCTCAGCACTGGAGATCAGCAGCACTGTAATTAAATAAACAACTAGAAATCTGTGAGCACAAGTAGGAAAGGCCCTGTAGGTGCTCTGCTGACGTCTTCAGTGTATATCTCAACTAACTGCATGCACCCACAACCAAACAAAATTGACTCAGTAAATTATCTTTTAGCTACATTGACACCATTTGTCCTCATTCTGGTCAGTTCAGCGCGCACAACTCAACTGCTTTTGTATGTCCCTAATGCAATTCCTTGAGTCCCCAGGTTCCAGGGACATTGTCTTGTAGATACATTTCAATCCTTGGCACTGAGGGGATGCAGAAATTATTCATTGCTTTGGGGGCATTCTTCTTTTTAACCACAGTTTATTGTCTGTTTTCTGTTTTGTTTTATTTTGTTCTTTTTTTACCAAAAACTCAAGTTGTGTCATAAGAACAGTCAATTGACAACAGCAGCAACACAAGAAGGGGAAAGAAGGGTTCTGTTACTTGACATGCTTCTTCAACAAGACATTAGAAACCACATCAGTCTGCTCTGCCCATTCCTAACATTGGAGGAACTAACAAACAAGCACAGTTTTAAAATAATACTGGACATACAGCATTAATTCTTAGCAGGAATATAAGAAATTGTGTTTTTCAGATGTTGTCACAGAGTTTCAGGCCCATGTGGTTGAGACACAGCAAAGGTCCTGTGTCTTCTGGCACCAGGTACCAGCACACCAGCAAAACCTCCTGCAAAAATACATCTTCACTGATGTGTAACACATTTGGCATGGTATGGCTCCCTCAAAGAAAAATCAGTACCAAGCTACAGCTTCAAATAACCATTACAGCCCCAAAAATGGTGGTAGCACCACTTTGGATGCAATGGTCCAGGGTTCTCTCATGCAACTGTACAAGCTCATGGATATCATCTCCTGCACCACAGATAAGTGTTCCTTCAGCCACAGTGATTAAAAGAGGAAGCACAGTCCACTGGGTCCCACTGAAGGTCATGAGAATTTAATTTTTGCTCCCCAGAAGGGAAATGCAGGTTGGTGACGAGCATTTTGGAATGCTCTCTCTTCTACAAATGTCTCCAGTCCTCTGCGCTATTTGGAAGTGACACATAGCAAAATGCAGAGTTTCAAACACTCTCAGAAGAAATTAGTTTGTCGAGAAGCTGCTCTCAAGAAAAGCAACATTTATTTATATTGTTGTGACACCCAAAAAGTAGGTGTTAGACTGATAAAATGTGGAAGAAAAAAAGAAATTTTCTTTTTTTTCCCCAAAAGCGCTCACTGTTTTCATACAAGAAGAATGCATGACCTTTTAAATGACCCGTTCCACACGGATCCCAGTGAACAACCCAAATAAAGCTGGCGATTTAACACCGATGTAATTCCATTGAAAATCAGCAGAATTACATCAGCATGAGGTCAGAAAGGGGACATAGGCCCAGATTCTGCAGACACTCACAGAATGTAGGAAAGGGTATAGAAATCAGATTGTATGAGCAGCACTGACTTCAGTGGAGGAAATGTGTGCTCAAACCAGCCGAAGGGAGCATACCAATGTGGTAACTATAGCAGGCATCTATTTAATTATGTCTTATGCTTAAACTGTTCCTTTTTCAATTAAAATCATCGAATTCATCAGTGTAAGAGAAACCAAGGAATCCTCGTACTTTGAACATGAAGAAATAAATTATAATTTGTTTGAAGGATTAGTGCTGTCTGGTTTGATTTTAGTAAAGATAAGAAAGCAAAAACAGAGACATGGGTCCATACAAGCCCTCACAATGAAGCACATGGCTTTTTTCTACTCAAACAACAGAACAGATGTATTAAATATACAGTATAGATTTAACAAACTATCATTTGTGTTCTTTGTGAAGGTTCTAAAAGGGATTTGGAAATTCATCTTGGCCCAAAATCCATGCTTTACCTGCAAAATTTAAAGCAATTTCTGAATTTCCTTCGATGGATTTTGCTGCATCAGGTTTCAAAGGAGACTCCTCCCATATCAGACCCATCAGACTTCCCTATCAGTTTGTTGACTACTTGCTTTTGGGTGATTGTTCAGTGAATCTACAATTTCCTTCAAATGCAGGTAAGCCTGCATTCTCTTAAGTGACAAAAATGTAATTTAAAGAGCAATGATGGATGAATCCATGGTTTTGACACTGCAGCAGGCCATAGGGATTTGGTTCTACTGCTGGCTCTGCTGCTTTTTTCTTGTGAAATGACCAGAAAATATCTGCGTAAACTTTTCACAAATACAGATTTTTAAAAGTGAGGAGACACCATATTTTCTGCATTTGGCCTACATTTCCCCAGTGAAACTGTGTTTTGAAAGAGACGGAAAATTCTGATCATGGTAAGATTTGGTCTGTTTGATGATGAATTAGTCTCACTATTAAAACCAATGCACTTCATTCTTTGCTGACAGGGAAGAATTGTAATTTTATCCCAGGGAAAGAGTACAGAAAATGCCCTCCCCCAAAAAAAAAAAAAAATCCCACAAGAATTAAAGAAGAAAATCATCAGTAAATGCAACAGGTGGGAGATATACCAGGGGTGACAAGCTGACAGAAAAAAGGGAGACCAGGCAGTACTAACAGCACAAGCACTCCTTGCTCCAAAATTGAGGAGGAAGAGCAAATGCAGGAGAGACAAATCCTTTTGCACCACAACTGCTGCATTTTTATGGAGAACATGGGAAAAAGTCATGCAGGAGGTAAAAAAATAAGTCTAGTTTCAAAGAAAAACACAAAAGAACATTGTGAACACTCAGGACCAAAAAATATAAAACAGAAAAGGGTGAAGCCAATAGGAAAGAAGAATGACTAAAATGACACTTTTCGTCCATACAGAAAAGATCCTAACAAAAACCCTACAAAATCCCAAAAAAAGGGAAATCTTGGTCTGCTACTCAATGGGGAGAGAAAGATATTGGCAGATGGCACTACTCAATGTCTTTTTGCTTCACTCTTCTGCAAAGAGGTCCTCTGAAACCAGGTGGCAAATCCAGGGAATCAACATAAACAACCTAATTTCTGTCTCTGACAGAGAAACAGACCCATGTGGATGGAGATAGTAGGCCTCATCTAAATCAAATTTAATAAAGCTTTTGGACTTCAGTATCTAGGAAGACATTTTAACAAATAATCTAAAAGCATCTAAATAAAACTGTAGTGTGGGTACAAAGTGGTTTGAGATTGTACCAAAACAATAATTATCAGCAATTAAATCTAAAAATGTTTCAAAGAGGATTCTGCAGGGCTCTTCCTCCAGAGGTGTCTTGTTGTGCCAGTCAAATCCTTTAGTCTGTTGTCTCAGTGAAGGTAGGGGATGGAGATCCATGTGGTGTCAAACACACAAGGCTTATTGATGTCTTAAAAGCCATGGAAACATCTGGAAACGGTCTACACTAATGAATGCAGCCTGGGCAACAAAGAGGAAGACCTGGAAGCCAACAGGGCTGATGGTTTGTGCACAGGAATCAGGGAAAAGGCCAACAAGGCAGACATGGTGGGAATCTGCTAGAGAACGCCCAGCCAGGATGGAGGAGAAGATGAAATCTTCCTTGGGTAGTCCCAGTCAATCACCCTTGATCTCATGGGGAATTTCCACTGACCATGTGACTGCTGGAAATTCAACACAGCAGAGAGAAACAGTCTAGAAAGTTCCTGGAGTGTGTGGCAGAGAGTTCCTGACACAGCTGGTGGGTGAGGCAATGAGGGAAGGTGGGCACTGTTGGATTTGTTGTTCAGGAGCAGAGAAGGGCTGGTGGGTGGTGGGAGAGTTGGAGGCCATCTTGGGCAAAGTGACCATTAAATGAGAGAGGTTTTGATTCTCAGAGTAAGGAGGGGTGCAGTAGAATTGCCACCTCGGGCTTGTGCAGGGAAGAGGTTGGCCTGGTTAGGGTGACTGACTCCTTTGAGAGACCACCCTGAAGGACAAAGGAGTGCAGGAACACAGGATATTCTCCACAAAGGAAATTCTAAAGGCTCGAGAGCAGACTGTCCTCACGTGCCAAAAGATGAGACAGTGGGGAGGACTGACCTGGCTGAACAGAGAGCTGGGTCTAGAACTCAGGTTAAAAAGGAAAGTTTGTCACATTTGGAAGAAGGATCAGGCCACTCAAGAGGACAATAGGGACGTTATGAGGTTATTACACAGAGATAAAATTAAAAGGGCTAATGCCCAACTGGAACTAAATCAGGCTACTGCTGTTAAAGACAATAAAAATGTTTCTAAAAATACACCATCAGCAAAAGCAGGACTAAGGAGAATCTCCATCCTTCATTGGATGTAGCTGGAAACAGTGACCATAGTGTGGAAAAAGCTGGGGCACTTGATGCCTTCTTTGGATCTGTCTTTAAAAGTAAAACCAGTTCTCCAAAAACCCTGAGCTGGAATACAGAGTGGAGTGAAGATCCCATGGGATCAGAGCTGGGGCTGGGCCTGTTTGACATTCTCATCAAAACTTGGCATGGGGGCATCGAGGGCCCCCTCAGACAGTTCCTGAGAGCACCAGGCTGGGTGGGATGTGGATCTGCTGGAGGGCAGGAGGGCTCTGCAGAGGGGTCTGGCCAGGCTGGATCCGTGGGATGAGGGACAGCCAGGGGAAGTGCTGGCTCCTGCCCTCTGGTCACAGCAACCCCATGGAGTTTCAGAATGGGGGAAAGGGGCTGGAAAAGGCTCTGGGGGTGCTGTGGCAGCAGCTGGACACGAGCCTAGGTGTGCCCAGGTGGCCAAGAAGGCCAATGGCATCCTGGGCTGTATCAGAAATTATGTGTCCAGCTTTGGACATTGCACTTGAAGAGAGACATAAATCCCCCTGGAGAAATGGCAGCCTGATTGAAAATCTTAAAAACATGTCTAAGACAGAAAGACCAAATGAGTTAGGATTGTTCTGAAAAGACAAATCTGTGGTGAGTCATGAAGGTAATCCTTTCATACAGTTGAGTTGCTGCAGAAAAGAAAGATTCAAATGCTGTTCCACACCCAAGGACTTAAAATGCAGCAAAGAAGATTTAGATCAGGCAGACATCAAGGGGAGCTTTCTGATGGTAAGAATAGTTGAGGACTGGGGAGGATTGTCTGTGGAGGTTGCGGAATCTCCATCTTGCCAGCTTTTAAAAAGCAGATTGATGCAAATAAAGGTAGATACAAAGACAAAAGATTGCTTTTAAAATGTGTCCTTTGGTCTGTCATATCACTGTGATTCAAATGCAGAATGAGAGCTATATTGCTCCACCAACCTCATGGGGGCTTTCCTAGGATATTAATGAGTATTTACAAGACACTGAGTGCTGCACAGATATATACTCCAATGTAATAGATAAATCACAGTCCTCATGTCCATTGGGGAGCGGGGGGGGGGAGCAGAGCAATCAATGCTTCATTCTTTCTAGTTTCACTGTCATGGGTAATTGATTTGAAAATGTTGCATGTTATATGTGGAAACTGAGGCAGGGGACATAGCATGCCCAAAGTCACATGGCCAATCAGTGGCAGAGTTGGAGCAGACCCCATGTATTTTGTGGTCACTGAACCACAACATCAAATGCCTGGAGCATCAGAGGTCCTGCATCATGACCCGTAATGTGTGTTCTGGCACAGGGACAAGGCATGGATAGCTGTACAAAATACTGATGTCCTCTCTCTGGTGTTTGAATAAGGACTTGCTGCCAGCCATCATCTTAGGCTCTCAGAAATTTTAGGACAGCAAGAGCCATTATAAGACCTGGCTGTCCTAAAATCTCTAAGAAGTTCAGGCATATTATTCAAACTCTACACTTCTACAAGGTAGCCAAATAGGTAGTCAGATTGATACAGCTTTATTATGACTTTTCACTTTGTGCCAGTGGGTTTCCCCCGAAGAAATGACTAATAACATCAGTCTGCATTTCCCCAGTTTTCAGCCAAATCACAAGGGCTTGGAGCAATATACATTCACCAGAGCAGTAATTAGAAGGACCCTTGGTTATCCTGGAAATGAGATTCAGATGGCAGAGATAAAACTGGTAGATGCTAAAACACAGACCCCCTCTCTAAAGTTCTTGGAGATGAAATGGCCCTGCTGTATATCACATCTCACTGCAGTAAATTGTGCCTGATGAAGTATCGGACATGGGAACTCTGAACTACCGAGGTGCCTCTAAATGAGCTCCGGACCTTGGAGAGCCGAGCCCCCTCGTGCATGAAGGGTAGGCAAGGAAAATGCTTGCAAGCCTTTGTTCTGCCTCTCAGCACGGGGAAAACATGCTCTCCACAGCGAGGAAGTCTGTGAGGAGCACAGCTCCGTCCTGCAGGGTGCTGGAGGCTCCCAAGCACTCTGCCCCCTTCCCCTCCACAGATGGCTTTGATTAGGAGGGCAGGACTCGCTGCGTTGAGAACTAGCAGCACAGCTCTGCTTTTCAGGCATGGCAAGTGCTTGCAAAGTGATGGCCCCTCAAGGAGAAGGGACATTTCCAGCACAGAAGCTGAAGATTTCCCTGTGACAGCAGGAGATGCTGTCGAGTCCTTATTTGCTGGATTTACTAGCTTCCATGCAGGCATGCTGCCGGGAGACCGCTTGCTGTTTGATGGGGGCCTGAAGTTTAAAGCTGCTTCCAGAGTTTTGTTGAGACAGACAGAATTCTGTCAACAGCACGCCAGACAGAGAATCGTTAATAAGAACACACTTTGGGATGCTGCTGTGTGCATGCTCTCTTCCTGGTGGTTGCAGTTCTAAACTAATTAATTTCTGTGATCTGAACCATTCTCTTTTATTAGTAGTACCAGCATGTGCAGTGCTGCATAGTTGTAGATGATGTGCTCTCTCTGGGGATCCTATCAGCATGCCATTGTAGGTCTTCACAACATGGAGAGAAATGTCTCCTATGCTTCCTCAGCAGCATTAATTTTTTTTTTCATGTTGTTATTTATTTCCCTTGAACTCATTTCGCTTTCCCCCTCCTTGTGAGCTCTGTGTTTGCTCCTTATGGGTTTCAGGAGCTGTTCAGCTCTGTCCTTGACTCTGACTGCTCAGAGTGACCTTTCTGATAATTCTTCTTCCCTCCCTAGGGCTGAGGTTTGTGGGTAAGGCAAACTCACAGTTTCCTTGGATAATCTGACTTCATTATTTTCATTGTCAGGGGAGTGCGAGGTTCTCCTGCTCCTTGGTGCACAGGCTTCAGGATGAGTGATACATGGGCTTCTCCTATCTCATGACAGATAATCTTGACAAGGCTTCTCTTTCCTATTGCTTGTCTCACTAGACAAAGCAAATAAACACAAATACACACACACTCACACACAGGGTCCTTCTCTGTGCATGGGCCCTAATCAGCTGCACCACTGCAAGGTCTTGTGGGATTCTCAGCTCTTTCTTGCAGCTCAGATAGGAATGTGTCCACCAAGGTACCCAAAACCATCTCTCCATTCATCTTTCAAAGTGTCCTGATTTGCAGAAGCTGAAGGACAATTTGTCAGTAACCACTGGCCTCTTTTGGAAACCTAATATAGGGCATAGCTGCAGCTTCCAGAGAGTGCTCCACTAATCGTTTCTGTCATTTCATTCTTGGTTCATTTTACTTCCAGTTCACTATTTTCTTTTTTTCTCTTTCCTTTTTTTTTTTTCTTTTCTTCCAGAAATGCACAAACCTCCCCGTTCCACGTGCCCTTGGGTGGCAGCTTGAATCTGTTTTTCACTGAACACAGAGCAGTTGCTTGGCTGCAGGAGACATACTGTTGTGCATCAGTATTTGAGATCACAGATATCACCAGGACCTTCTTGTTTTCAAACAGGCCCTGATGGAGATTTTTGGTGTTGCACTTGGAGTCTACTTCTGCTTTGCTTAGCACCTCTGATTAGCACCTCTGAATCAGGACCTTTTCATCACTGCTGGAGTGAAAAACAAAGCTTGCTGTTGGCCAATTCTGATCCCCACACCTGGAGCACATCTGCCTCGCATGTCTCCTAACCCTTGTACTGCCTTCCGCTGGCATTTGGAATTTTTTTTCTGTATTTTACTTGTTCTTTTCAACAACATTCATCTCTGTCATAACAGACTGCTATATTCTGAGTATAGATTTATCTGTGCAGATCCCATTCCAAATAACTATCTAAATAAAATGTAATATTTCTTCTCCACAGCCCTGTTGTTTGTTTTTCGCCTAGAAGCCTGAACATTTATTGATGAATCCGTATTTGTACTACAGCAGCCTCTCTAATAATTTCTTTAGTCATGTTCTGTGTGGTTTGTAATAGTGCATGAAAGTGGAAAGGGAAGTTATGCAAATATCAATAATAATTACATTCTCTGTATGCAGATTTCCTCAATATTTCTTGAAATTCATCTTCTAAATTACTTTTGCACAATTTAAGCAAATGTAAACATGCATTTTAATAATTGTGGGACTATTTAGAGTGCAATCTCCACTCAGTTAATCCTCGCAATTAAGGAAGTACTGTAAATAAAAATAATGTATATACCTAGAAATATGGTTGCATTGATATTTACATATTTTACAAGTTAGTAGGTTGCTCTTCTAATTCAAAATGACAGTTTCATTGTTAGAGTAGATTTAACTGTTTTAATAAAGTGCAGTATTGCCATAATTGATTTAAGAGTGATTTCCAGAACTAAAACCTGACTCTGTTGAATATGCAGAGCTCTTTAGTCATTGATGTTTATCTGCTGTCATCATGTATTTTATATACCAGTAATAATGATAATAATAATGCAGCCCTAGATTTCCACCATTAAAAGAAATATCTCACCAGAGATTCAAGAGAGAAATGTTTTTATGAATGGCAGTTCCTCATTCCATTATTGGTTTTACAGGGGCTTCTGACAGCTTCTCTTGCTTTAAATCTGACCAATGTGTCTTTTGAGGTCAGCAACAGGACCAGCAGATGCTGTTTGAAATCTTATCAGTGCTCTGAAATTCAAATTCTATCTGCCCATGGAGCCACCTCTCCCAGTCCCTCACCACCAGCTCATGAACATACCAAGGCCTTTTTTCTGCTCTTCCTTCCCCAGTGTTTTAAAGGATCCCAGCTCTCAGAGAGCACCTGAGGTGCATCATGCTCCTTCCAGCTGTCTGAGGGTGCTGCTGGGGCTCCCCTGTTCCAAGGTGTTGGTGCTTGGTGTCTTTAAAGTGCCTTGATGTCGTTAAAGTGACTCCCAGCTGCTGCAGGAATCTTCTGCTCTGCATGTGACGTCTTTGGAAGCAATTGAAACAGCGGGCTGAAGACAAGCCTCTTAAGGGCTGTTGACACATCATCTGTTTCACTGAGATTCAAACAGTCCTCTCCAGAATGCAACAACAAAACTCACAACAGCCAGGCCAGGATGCTTTCATATATGAGTTGATCCACAAGCCAGGAGAGAAAAGATGGATCTCACCCACCTTGGCCTCCTCCCAAAGCAGCCCTACTAGGGATATACCTATAAATCAACCACAAAGCCATCTCCAGAAAGGGTCAATCCTTATTGTAAGACAGCACTAGCACAGAGCTGTAAATTTAAAATGTGCTTTACAGAAATAGACCGGCGAGTTCTCTTCCCCAGAAGAGCTGACAGCTGTCTGTGCCCCACCGAGCTACAGGGACCCTTTTAAAAGCAGTTGCTTACTCAGAAACAAGAAGCTGCCTGTAGCTAGCATCCAATAAATCACCACTTTCAACTTGGGTTGCACATTCTCAGATGTGTAATCAGAACACAGATTCATAGATTTTGAGGCCAGAAGGGACTGCTCTGATCATCCAGTCTGACTTCTTGCATAACACAGGTCAGAGAACATCACCCAGCGACTCCTGCCACGGAAGGAATTGTTGTAGCCTTCTTTTTCAGATGCTGCTGTTGCAGTGGCTGTCAACCAGTGAAACATGCTTATCCCAAAAAGAGCACATCACCTTGTTCTGGAAGCCTTCCAAGACAGCGAGCCAGGCTTAGATTATATTTGTTTATAAGGAGAAGAAAGAAAGGAAATTATTCCCCCCTGAGAAAATCCAGTGTTGCCCACCACCTTGTGGGGAATATAGTGGTGTTGATGAGAATAACAAATAGCACATGGCTGGTTTGGTATACACCTGGTACTTCCAGGACTCAGGGCAGCAAGGCACTGCACTGAAACCAGAGCAAACAAGAGGAAAATAAAACCTCTGTAACCAGAGCAAACAAGAGGAAAATAAAACCTCTGTAACAGAAAAGAGGGATACACAACATAAGTACTCTCAGGGGACAAGAGATTTTGTACACCCCATTTTATAGAGAGAGGAAAGGTTTGTAGGAAGAGGCAATATTCTTTATTAGACCACCTGATAGATTTGGGGGATAAGAAGGGCAAGGTATCAGACATGCAAGCCCTTCCTCACATCTGAAATATAATTTTATTGATACTGGCCTTAGGATATCTCGAAGGGCCATGGAGTTTTTGACCTCATTTCTTACAGAAGAAAACTTGTGTGCCGTCTGTCTGTCAGCCCCACCTAATTGCTTTTGAATCAGTCAATCGATTTCAATCACATTGTCAGGGGGAGGGGTAAAGGTTTTGCAGATATTACATTTTCTCACATTTAAAGAAAATAGATCAAAAGGTAAAAGATATACCCAGATGTGTGCCCCTACGAAGAAAAATTGCAGGTTGATCATGAGACAATTCACATGAATGAGAAAAAAAGGAAAGCAGTTTTCATCAGTTTTGCACAGCGCGGCACTATTTGTTTTAAAAATCAGATTCCCTCCGAAAGGTCTCAAAAGACAACTCAGGCATTAAACCTCCTTTGAGCCTTAGTCACCTTTCCCAGTTCACTGTCAAAACTGGCAAAGTTTGCTGGTTTTAGTACAGTAATTTCAAGCTTTTTTTTTTCTTAACCTGTATTGCAATGATGATAGCTCATGGCTGTGGTTACTGAGAGCTCCAGACAAATTCCCTTCTCCAAATATCTCACTGCTGACGGGTGAGCTTTGCACTGGAGCACAGATAGGAGCTATGAATCAACATCTGTGCTGTTGCATAAGATGTGGCAATGGCAATCTCTATCTCACGAGACCCTTGCTGTTTACTGAGGAATGGGTTGAGATCTAGGTCTGGAGTTCCCTTGGGTAACAATCTGCAACTGGGGAAGCTCCTCCGGCTGTGATTTGCTCTGAAAAATCTTTTTTTTTTTCACTCTGTCAGCCAAACCTTGATGAGAAGAGAAAAACAGCACAAAAGGTGTTGAAGAGACAGAAGGTGTCAGAAAACAGTGATCTGACAGCTCTTGCCTTGTGGGCAACTGTGCTGACACAGGGCTTTCTTCTCTTATCAAGGTGTTTTGTAGTTTTGTCTCATTCTGTGTGTCCAGTAGCTTTCCCTACTAAACTCCCCAAAAGGCTGATTAAAATGCAACCTCGTTCCACCCCTTCTGTGTCTCCTTTTCTCACTCCCATCCTTCTCTCCACACAGAGCCTGGGATTTCTAATGGCTCTTAACAATTTTCACTGCAGGGTTGCCCCCAGCTTAGGTGTCCTTCCTGGTGGGGATGACAACCTCACACTCGCAGCTCCAGGCTGGGAATCACAAAAACTGGTTTCCAATCCCAGCAGAGCAGAGGCAGGAGCTCCAGGTGATGCCACAAATACTGGGGCAGCACCAGAGCAAGGGCAGCATCTGGGGATGCTTGGAGCTCTGTGTGGAGCCAAAGGAATCAGACCTGAGGAATAGCTTGGGCGATGCTTTCTGAAGTGCTGCTGTTGCATGTTCCTCCTCCGCAGTCATTGAAACTGGAGCTTCCCCCCACCTCCCCGCAGTCTGACTTCCTCTATATTTAGCTACCCTACCTACTTACTTAACAAGGAACAATAATTTCTCATTTATTAAAATCCAGGCATGTTAGACACAAGGAAACACATAGTGCAATTAGTCCTTGTACAGGCAAAGCTGTCGCCCAGGGTTCTTTTGCAAAATCATCTCACAACCCAAGTCTTGCCTTTAGCAAACTCTCCAATGGTGTTGCAGGTGCAAACTTCCTGCATTTGGCCCATCAGAAGGCAGGAGCCTGAAGAGATAATCCAGATTATCATCTCCACAAGAAGACAAATTAATGCATATAACCAGTACTCAATTACCAGCACACAGCTCTCAGACATACATGTTAAAACAATCAGCTAATTAGGGAATGGATTTTCTGTCTCATGCACAATCTCAGGCGGCTTCAAAGTGTAGAATTAAAATGTTAGCAACTAAAGAACCTGCAACACTCATTTCAGCAAACATTTTATAAAACAGAACCTGTATTATAATCAAAAGAAGTGATACACTTATTTGATCTATTTTAAGAACCAAGCCAGCTCAAGGTCAATTGCTGATCAAGAACAATGGAGGAAAACTAGGTGAGATCATTTTAAAGACGTTTGAATTAAGACAGGGATCCAACCTGTTTGAAAGGTAATTTGTAGGAAATTATCTCAATTTACATAATTCAAGTGTTTTGTTTTTTTTTTTTACACAGGTACCTCAAAGAGGTTCATCTACATATGAATTAGAAGATACTGTTACAGATGATTCCTCCCCAAACCTGCCCAAATCAGAACTCACACATGGAAAACATGTGCTATGGAAGAATGACCTAGCAGATAGGAAACTTCTGCTTCCAAAGGAGCAGCTTAGAGTTTCAGGCAATGCACAGTGCAGTCTCCAAAATGGCACCGGTTATCCCCAAGCAGCAACTGAAATTCCTTTAGAGAGGAATTAGGGCAGCCCAACACATTCTGGACTAGCTGAGCTCCTCTGGTTAATAACCAAAAGCCACCTGCAGAACCTCAGTAAGCACCCTTTTGTCCTCCTTTAACAAGCACACTCTCTCACATATAAAATAGCAAGTTTCGCTGAAGACAGCCACAGCTGTCTTCCCTTTCCCTGCAAATGAAAGGGTCTGCACTCCTGCTACAAAATGGTTATCAAATGCAGTGTCAAAGCAAGTGTTTCCCCTCCATTGTAAGAGGCAAGCTGAATACTTTCAGCACAGCTTTCAGTGTCTTCAGACCCAACTGCAGCTGCACACACTCCAAACATTCTGCTGGCGGCTTCCTGTTTGCATTCCTGGGCTGGGGAGAAGGAGGACATTTCTTTCCAAGTCTGCTGCCTGCTCCTGGTTTTCCAGCTCTCTCTGTCTTTTCTGCTTCTCTCTTTGTTCTTCCTTTAGGAAATCTTTGAGATTCATGAGCATAAGAAGAATCCCTTCCCTCTGAACTGTGCTCTTAAATTGGCTGGTTGTTTCAGAAAGGGGCGGGGGGCAGGAGGCTTGAAGGGGGAGGGGAACCCCAACAAAAAATCCAGCCACTGTGGCCATGACAGCCTTCATTTACACTCACGGCATTCTGGTGCTGGGGTGAAGCCCCTGTGAGAGTGTGTGTGTGTCTTGCACTGAGACCAGCAAGCCCGGTCCTGTCCCAAGGGTACAGATGCCGAGGATGCCAAGGAAGGCAGGGTTTGCACTCACCACTGCTGAGCCCGCTCTTTCTGGGGCTTTCTGCCCTCACCCTGCCGTTCAGGAGACCACACTCTGCCCTCCAGGAGGGCTCACTGGGAGTCAGACATGCACATCTGAGGTCCAAATTAATGTCTGAATCAGTGCATGTGAATCAAGGATGCGGTATTGGGACTGACAGGCCCTGACCATCATTTCAACTCTCGCTGCAGCTATGAATACTGATGCTTCTTCCTTGTCGTAATTTTCCTTGCCCATTTCTTCAACCAGGAGGGAGCACCTCCTTTTCTCCCACCTCTTGTGCTTTCCTATTCAGGGAGTCCTTTTATTTTTTTGCTGCATCTCCACTAGCATTACTGTTCAATGTTTAAACCTTGTATCTGCTTTAAAATGAGAAAGGAACTTCAATCGTTTTGTGAAAAGCTGAAGTTTCATGTTTGCCAATGATGCTGCAGGCAGATCTCAACCTGTGGGTTAATGTTTCTTTTATAAAGTGAAGACACCTGATTTCTGTCAGTCCTTGGCTCAAAAATGCACCATCAGCCACAGCCTCCTAAACAACCATATCAAATAGACAGAGAAAAGCAACCAAAATGGTAATCAGATTCCACTGAAGGGACACCAGCATAACACCTGCTGTCCCTGTCCTGCTTGCAGGAAAAGGACTTCTGCTGTGCAAAGAACTCCCTGGAGTATGTGGGGCAGATAGAATTACAGCAGCTCGAGGATTTTGTTTCAGCTGATGCTTGGGAAAAGGTTTGACCCAGGGAAGCTCTTTCCGAAGGTGTGGAGGCTGTGGGTGAAGGCTGACTTGTGTGACTCTGGCACTCATTTCAGTGTGCATTGCAGGATTGCACTTCAGCCACATAACTGGTGGCATCTGACTACCACACAAGGGCTGCACAAGTTCTCAGAGGTGGTCCTGCATGCAGAGGAACACGAGCACACAGACCCTGACAGCTCCAAACACTCTTTGTTGCTGCTCTGTAACAGAAGTTGTTGTGTCCTCTGCACCTTGGGAAAATGGGGGGAAAACAGCATATTTGTGTAGCTGCTGGCAGGCTTTGCCAAAGCAGCTGCCATAGGCTCCATGTCAAAGCGCCAGGGGAGCGCCTAATCCCCTTAGAAATTCAAAGGCATGTGAAACATTCTGTCATTACACTGTCTCTCTTCTACTCATCTCTCACTCTTTGACTCTTCTGCATCCAGTTCCAGCCTCAGACAAGGGGAGCGTAGTTCAGTGGCAGCGTGATAAAATCACATTGTCTCAAAAAAAAAAAAAAAAAAGAGAAAGAAAAAAAAAAAAAGAAGAAGAGAAAGGCTACTGTCAACAACTGTCTTTAATTGGATGGATGGGTCAAAGAGACAGCCTTTTCCCTCTGCAGAAGGCTGGGACATGGGGCAAAGGAGCACCAGGGAAGTCAGGCACTCCCTACCCCTTCCATGAATGCTCCACATGTGCCCTGTGCTTCAAGGGAGGTCAGCTAAGAGAGTTGTAGCAAGATCTTCTGACTTTGGAAAGCTGCATCCAGAGCTCCAGGATCTTCACACACTTGTCCAGCCACCACTGGAGTCAGCAGACACAGGTGCTTCACAGTCTACAAAATTTTTCGAGATTTCAGTGAGTTTGACATAATGGAATCCAAGAAAACAGCAACAAAAATAACAGTTTTTACTCATGGGGAAAACAAAATCTTCCCATGATGCCAGACAGATGCAGCGTCATAATTTTTGTTTTCTCTTTGTTTTGGCAAGCAAAACCACTGGCAAGACAAATGGCTCCCTTTGGTGGAGGGTTTGGCTTCCGTTTAGGGGTGGGTGTCCTGCTAATCCAGAAGCAATGCTGAACCCCAGGCTTTCTTCACCAGCATTGCACATGGGCAGTTTTTGATGTGCCAGAAGACAGCCAAACTTGATTCAGTGAGTTGGGAGTAAGGTGCACACTGATCTGCTTCTGCAATCATGGTTCAGAGACAGCAATCTGATTTCCTGATGCTTTTGCATTTTGGAGGCAGTGAAGTGAGGCCCTCTGACAAAAATATCACCCAGTGTGTTTTTATTACCACAAAATCCATGCCTTTGCCACTTGTCCACATACCACTCTTTAATGCAAACCTCATGTCATCCTGCTCTTTTCAGGTCCTGATTAACTCTAAAATGCCCAGATTTACAGAGCCAGTGGAGAAACAGATCCCTTCCAGTCAAGAATGTAGAAGGGGAGGGGAGAGGGGGTTGAGAAATGCAAAGGAAGAAAGACCCCAAATTGCTTGCTGCTTGGAACTGATAAAATTAAAAGCAAAAATATGGAAAGAATTGTGCTTTATTTGATGTCTTCTGTGCGCACAGATGAAACATCACTTGATATTATAAAGTATGTCATATGAAAAGATATGAAGTACAGAATCAGCCTGTCAGTTCCCTATTGTTCTGGGCAGCCAATGGTGTCAGTAGCAAGTTTTAAAAACTTATTTTTCTACTGTCTGGAGGATGGACAATCGAGGTTTCTGCTGCCCCTTGTGTTTGCTGCATGAACACTGACAAATGCAATTGAGTTGTTTTAATTTTAAATCACTTCTCAATCACAAAGCCTCTTAGGAAACAGTTTGTGGTTTTTTAAGAAACACAGTAATCAAAAAAGACTTTTTTCAGCTTATTCCAAAGCCACACAGGACAAACTCTTTTCTTAAACAAAAGATCACGAGACTGAGAATTGAGAAAGTTCATTCCATGGGATTTGAATGAATCACATTTTTACCTTGTTTATGGCAGACATTCGTAAAAAGCAAAATTTTTTCCCCAAAAATTTGTGCAGACCCATCCACTATCAAATGTTTGGCCTGATAAAAATCTGGAAGTCTGCCATTAAGTTGCAATAAGTTTAGCAAGTAACGCTGATAGGATTTGAACATTAACTCACCAATAGAGAATGCCAGTGCATTCTTAGGATCATCAGTGTAATGGATTCTGGCATTCCCCTCTTACCATCTTTACAAATGTCAGTTTCATTCTATTGTAAATTAACCCAAATTTCTTCCAAAGCTCCAAAATAAGTCTTGCTTGCAAGAAACCATCCCCATCTACCTTGCCACTGACTACATTACAGCGGGAAACATGTACAAATTATACCTATACAAATCATTAAAGATATATATTGGAAATTCCCTAATGAATTCACAGACCTGATGAAGTGTTACCTTAGGCTTTATTTTCTGCCAGTGGGAGAGAGCAATGGAAAGCACAAAGTGTCCCAAGTGAAAGGCAGCAGAGATCTTCAGTTATTGATCTGGTTAACACAACATGTTGGATCTCAATCTGATGTGAATCAGAAGAGGGCTCTAAATGTGAAAGATGCAAAACCAGTGCACACCACTCATGGAGCTGCCCTTAACCCTGCCCACTTAATATTGGAGGATTTTATTGCTTGCTAGAGTGTAGTCTCCCATCCCTTTATCAATTATTCATTCTGGACAGCAACCTTCTCCATGCAGTAGCAAGAAAATCTGCAGGTTAGATCTAATTTACTCTTTTAACCAGTTTACTCCAGTATCAAGTATTTAAATTGGCCTCACTGTGCCTTCATACGTTACAGCCATATATCAAAGCAATTTGTGCAAATGCCAGCTGAGCAGCCAGCTACATGTATCATGTATTCTGAGATTACACAGTTCCAAATGCCTTTGTAAAGCAAACCTTTCATGAATAAATCAGGAAATACCCTGATGCATGCTTTATGTAGAGCAAGGTATTCTATTTAGGTCACAGGAAGGTTCTGCCAGGTTTGCTAAAATGAACAAATCCCCGGTGTGTACTCTCACTCCAACACATTTCATAACACAGGCAAACATCTCCCACTCAGCCAGGCTGCACATTTGTGACTGCTGATGACCCTGCACTTGCTGGGGATTGGCTTGATCCCTTCAAACTCAAGAACACTTGCAAGCCAGAAGGAAAACTGCTCTGGTGGCCGTCGTGCCTCAAGCCAGGATGGGCAGTTGTGGAAAGAGTATTTCCAAATGGAAGCCCTGCCTCTTCCCTGCAGGAAGGAGGCTAGAGTGTGCACCTTTCCCAGAGGTCTGAGGGAGGAGCAGGCAGCACACAGGTCAGACAGCACAACTCGTGATGCAAACCTCCCAGAGCAGCTCGTGGTTCTCATCCAAGGACATGACAGAAGTACAGAATCAGATGAGGATCAGCACACTGAGTGCTGAGTGCAACATCAAAACCAAGCTATGCAGTCATCCATTTCCTCTGCCTTGAATTCAAGATGCTATTGTTGGTCTGATCACTCTTCCTGCAGCGGAAATGTCTATGATAAGGTTCCAAGCATAAGGGTTTCCAAATTTCCAGACAGGCTGAAATGATAAGTTATCTAGAGCAGGAGAACGAGAAGCTAAATGCAAGCTTGCTTTCCCTTTGAAAGGTCTGGCAGGACACAGGGAAAACAGTAAAAAAAGGGAAAAAAAAAAAAAAAACCAAAGAAAAGAAACAAGAAAAATGTTAGCAAAGTTAAGGGGAAATAAATCACATCCTACCAAAAATACCAAACACAGAAGTTTTGTTTCTTCAAAGACCTGGTTTGAGAGTAAGAAAACAGACTGTCCTGTCAATAGTTTGAAGGGTTTCCACAGAGCATCAGTGCTTGTTGAAACATTTGCAACCACCAGTGAAACTTGCTCGACTGGATGAGGACAAAGACTGCCTCTCTGCACGACACTGCTCCCACTCTCTCTCCTACCTCAGCTACTTCCCACTTGGCCTGTGAGGCCACCCAGGCACACCTCAACGTGCCACCCCCTTCTTTTAGCCTCACCCTTTGTGGCTGTTGCCCTTCCCCTCTTTGCCTTTCCCTTCCTTCCCTCTGCTCTCCACCACACCCCTGACCACACAACCACCCACCAGGCAATCCCACCCCTCTGCCCTGCTGGTGGAATGAGCAGGAGCAGCAGGGTGGGGCTGCAGTGACCTTGAGAGAAGCGAGATGCTTCTCTGTGCCTCAGTTTCCCCCCTGTAAAACCTGAGCCATACTCGCTGCCTCTGTACAGCACATGAAAATCTGCTGGTGAAAGAGGCCAGGCAGCACCCCAGCATCACCCCCAGCTCCCTTGGAGAACCTTGCCATCTTCAGGTCCCCACCAGGGCTCTCCTCTCCCCCCAGAAAGGATTTTGCACTTTGGCAAGCAGCTGTCTTATTAAGTCAGTTGACCTGATTATTAGAGTCCAGCCCTGAAAGAAGGTACTGGAGTAACACAGGCTGCTTTGTGTGAGTCCAGTACTCTGCTTTCAGCATTATTTGCCAAAGCTCTCTGGTTGTTTGGAAATTTGTTGGCCTGTCTACGTAAGAAGCATTGAAATAGATTAGTTGCTAAAACAGCACGGTGGCCTGGGGAACATCTCCCTTCCACTAATGGGAAAACTTCAGCCAGTGACACTTAGAGCTCAGCATAAATAAGTCCAGGACAATTTTTTTTAACTGTTCCAGGCTCTTTTTGGGATCACAGTGGAGAACGGCAACAGAAATCTTCTCTCTGTACCACTAATGTCTGTTTCATGCCTTTCATGCTTTTCCTTGATGTAAATTCAGCCTGTACCGACCCATCAAAACCCAAGGACAAATGAAAGCAAAGGGGAGAAGACAGAGTGAAGAAAAAGTAAACCCCAAGGATATTAAGAATGAAGACTCCAAGGGGGAAGACATGAAATTTGAGGCTGTTAAAAATAACCCAGGACCAAAAGTTTTTCAAAACGGGTGCAATTAGAGGGGTGGTGCCAACCTAGGCATAGCTAGGATATTAAAATCAGTTTACTTAGATCTTTTCTTCCCTTAGAACCAATGGGAGGTTCCTATCCCACTCCAAGACATACAGTTTTGCACAATGCAAGCAATGCACGACACATAAATCTTGGGGGAGTAAAAAAGTTCTTGCAGAATCCCTGTTTTTCTTTTTAATTAACACATTTTAAGGCCTTTTTATTTGCCTTTCTCTGTCTCCAGAGCATACTTGGGGAACGATTCCCAGCCTCCCTGCTACAGAAGGCACTAAAAAACTTGTTTCAAAATGCAAGCCGAGATGCTCAGGTTTCCAGGAAGTGGACCTTGACAAGAAACACCAAATATCAGGAGACTCATGATCAAATCACTGGTGCCAACAATGCCGCGCGTTAAGATTGTTTTTTTTTAAATTAATATTTCCTCGGGGGATTACCAAGTGGTCCCAAAGCTGTACACACTGAGACTGAAGAGCACTCCCAGCACATTAATCTTCTCAGTAATAATTATCAATCTGTGCTCTGGTGGGGTCTGTAGGACCTGGGCAGCTTTGAGGTCCTGCTGTCCTAGGGCAGGGTGTGCAGGCAGTGGGGACGTAAAGGAGGCAGACCAGGAGTCAGGAGGGAGACCAAGGCACACACAGCTGAGCTGCTTCCCAGGGCTCACACAGCAGGCCTGTGTTCCAGTCTCACAGAGACCAAAAATAAATATATACAGCTCTTCGGGCTGGCTGAGGATTTTAATTACTGCAAAAAGAAGCTAAGATGAAAGGAATATAGGCTGAGTGTGTATATTCTTCGCAGATAAGTTGAACACCAGCTGAGATGAGGAAAATAATTCCCTCTGGAGTAATTTCTTGTTAATTGTACAACTCCAGGCGCTTTCTTGGAAGTCCTTATAAACTGCAGGCTTGACTTGTTGCAGGAGGGCCACACCTCTTCTGAAGCACCACGAGCTGCTGCAGGGTGCAACAAGGAGGTATTGTCTATCCCTTGGCACTCCATAAAGATGTCAAACTGCCAGTGGGGAGCTGTGTGGTGCAAGATCTCTGTCCTGCAGCAAGATGTGAGCTGTGTTTGGCTAACAGGCCCAAGCAGCAGTGCTTCAGATCCTTCTCCTGTTTCACACAGATGTAATCCCCCTTTTGTAGTGACTGACCTACATGAGAGTGAGTGAGGGCTGTACAGATGATGCTAATCAAGGAATAGTTGAATAATATATCAGCAGATGATGCCACATACATTTTAAATAAATATATCTCTGAATGTTTAAATAGCACGTGGTCTCACTTTCACACAGAGCTACACCTTTTTAGCAGGGCTGAAAACACAGTCCCTTTTCCTGAGAGAAGATAAATTTCAGTGCATTTGAAAACACTGTTCTGCACTTCATTAATATTCACTCCTGCTCAAACTTTTGAAAAAATTGTACTAATCGTTCCTACATAATTCTGACAGACTTATAAGGAGCTGTTGGGAATTGCCCCTTTCAGTTTTTTCAAGTCTTTGCAATGATATCTTCTGCCTACAGCTCGCCTGTGTGGGCCTGTAAATGTAAAAATTCACATCAGTCGAGGCATGAGCCATATAACCCTTCCTGCTTATTCTATTGCTACCAGGTCCAAATTCAGATTAAACCAGGATCACCAGGATCTTTGGGGGTCCAAATTCGTACCACTACATTTAAAAAAGGAATTTGTCCCCTGGTCTCTCTGGAAGAAATGTAAATTATTAAGTATCTTGCCCCTGCATGGTTTGACTTCCAGGGTCGGGGGCAAAATGTTTGGAGCAGGCACCCTCTGCAGAGGGAGAGAGAGGCAAATCAAACTCACTGCAGGGCACAAACAAGCAGAAGTACCTTTCATGTGATTTCATGCTTATTTAAAAGCCACTTGCCCTAAAACACATGCCCATTCTCCTCTAATACACTCACAAACTACTTATTTTTACAAAACTGCTGGATGTCCAGTAGGTTATGAAGAAGTTATCAGCAGAAGTTATGACTTTGACTTGTGTGTGTCTTTTTACCACTGAAGTGAGTGCAGGGTCTGGAACTGCAGCTGCTCTGTCCTATCAAGGGGGTTGGGTGGCACCCTGTTTATAAATGGGACATTTATTAATTGCCAATGTTAATGTTAGAGAAGCACAAGGATGCTGCAGGAAGGACAGTCAAGAAGCTTTCTCAGAATCCTCCAGAGCTGCTGCCTGTGAAGGACCTCCTTCACTTCCATGTGGATCTGCCTCCCTGTGTGGGCAGGACAGAGCTCCTGAGTGCCAGAGGCAGCAAAGAGCCTCTCCTGCCCCCCAGGCTGCCTTTCTGCAGAGCTGAGGGTTGCTTTGCCATCAGAAAGTGCAGTAGCTGGACACACCCATTTTCAGCATCCAAGGCTGGACTGAGCTGTGTGAGAGACTCTGGCTGGGCTCTGGCTCTGCCTGCCCCAGGGTGCATGTGAGTAAATCCTCACAGCCACTCTTGTCCCTTTCCTTTGACACAAAACCACTGGCTGGTTTTGTGTCAGGGGAGACCACAAAATCTACTGGCTCCAATCAGGCCCAGCATGAGCCAGGTGACAGCCTTCCTGCCTTCATTCCTTTCTTCCTTCCTTCATGTGACACGGGCTGCAGGAGTGAGGAGCAGAGCTCTAAACATCCCTGAGGGGCTCCTGCTGCACCTTTTTCCTTCCTAACAGGAGATCTAGATGTTTTGGGCAGATTCACTTCAGGTAGGAATAGCAGCAGAAGGGATTTCTGGGAAAAAAAACCCTGAAACTTTGGCTTGTTGTAACCAGTTCCTCAAATTTTATTTTTCCTTTGGCTGACAGTATTTGCAGTGGAAAGTGTCAAATACCCCTAACAAGCGATTAAGATGGGCAATCCTGAGCTCCACAAACAGGCTGCCTAACAAGTCTTTCCCATCAACGCAGACTACAGAATCAGCATTCAAATGACCAGGAAAGCTGAATCTATTGACATCTGGCTCCTGTTTCAGCACATTAATTATCCTCTTGGGCTCTCCCATCTTCATCTGCTTCCACACAGGTGCCATCTCATCATTTATCTGCTCCAACATTTTCTCCCCGCTCTGAACAACTGAACTCTTTTCTTCTTGCATGGCATTCCTGCTCCAGCAGATGCATTAACACTGCCAAACAACCCTACCCTATCACTGTCTGTATCAGCAATGTCTGGAGTGTGCACCGAGCTGATAATGAAGAATGCGCTTTTTCGTTAACACGTGGATTTCAGGGCACAGCTGCATCACAGTAGGCTCTCTCCAAATTGATAAAGGAATCACTAAGAAATAATCATCATCAGCAACTTCAAAAGAACAATGGAACATAGCTTACCCCTTTGGCTCCTTGTGGTTTCAGGACAGACAGAGGCTGTGGGAAGTTTTGCAAATGCACCGTGTCCCTGGTGATGGGTTCAAACCCAGCAGGGCTTTGACAGAAAATCTGACACTCACCAACACAGTGTAAAAGAAACCAGAGGTTCTGCATGGAAATAACCTGAGAAATCACAAGAAAGTAGGTGAGGTAGGATGGACCATTAAATGTGGGAATGAAATATGAATCAAGGTCCCTCTGTCCTGAGCTGTCTGACCTGTCCTTGCTCTGCTGTCTCATTAGAGCAGGGAGCTGCAGCTCACTCCAAAAAGCAGGATGTTGTGCATTTCACAGTGTTGTTGCTTTGACTTTGGAAACCTAGGTGATGTCTCCTCCAATGGGACTGAGAGAGAGCTTGTTTGGCTTTTGACAGGATGTGGGATAATGACTGGAGTATTTTCTGGAGCTCAGGCATTCAAGTTAAGCTGCTTGTGCCAACAAGTTCTCTACACCTCAGGATCAATAAGCCCAGTGAAATTCCTGGGCTTGGCAACAGCTCTATTATAATTGCAAAACCAGCATCTTTCATCAATAAATCAACCTAACAAGTAACATGTCTAGGACATTCCATCAAGGGTGCTTCTGATGATGCAGCAAGCTGCTTTCTTCAGTGCACAGCTATTCAGCACATGGCATAACTCTACTGTTACATTGCATTAACCACATCCAACTCTCTTGGACACTGGAATCTGCAGCATTCACAACTGCTTAAGCAGTCACAATTGGTAAATTATTTCTTTTTATCATATTTACAAGATTTTGCATTTTTAGCAGCCTGTAACAGCTTTGCAGTGAAAAATGGTTAGCCACAGACTTCTTGCTCTTTGTAGTGGCTAACAGCTGGTGAAATGTTGACATGAATCTCTCAATCCCAAGCTCAGAATTAAGATGAATTCTGGAAAATGCCTTTCAAGTGAATCAACAAAGAAAAGCTTCAACCTGTGGATACCAACTTTCTGTACACCAGCAGGATTAAGGGAGCAGAGCTCCTCCAGCCTGAATCATTACTGGTGTTTCAGTCAGGCAGCTTAGCATACAGGTTCCATAATCATAAAATAGACTCTTATTTCATTGCTGTATTACTTACAGCTAGGATGTGGAGTGTTTAGCTGGGGTTTTTTATGCCACATGTTTGTGATGCTGATTCACATAGTCAAGTTTGAAAAAGAAAAGTAACGAATAACTAAGAGTTAAAATTAGGCTTCTTGTATTCTAAGTGGGAGGACATTCAGTTGGAGTGATTTTCAGAACTTCTGTCCATCAAAGCCTGCTTAACCTTCCTCTGCTGCTGTTTTTGATGTTGCTCTTTTAGGGAACTACTTTTTAACCCACACTAGGCTAAAAGTATGACCACAGCAGGTATTCATTCTTGCCATTTCTTGCTATTAAAGTCTGGAAAGCCCTAAACCACTATAGAACTGTCTTAAAGAAAGGCATTGCAGGGAATATTTCCATTCCTATGAAAAAAAAATGTATCTGCTCCTCTCTTTCACCTGTAATGTCTTTGCTAAAGAAAGCTCACTTCAACTACCAGACATGTTTTTCTAGTGAGGAGCTCTGGAGCAGTCAGCTCTTATCCTTAGGGGAAGAGGATCAGGTTGGAGAACGTTTAAACAGATGGAAAATGAGGACCTTGATGTGAGAACTGCTGAGGGAGTAGACTAAAGTCATTGTGATCTGATGCATTGTTCACAGGGATCCCAGAATGAGGGAAGAGACGAGAAAGTTGACTCCATGTTTCAGAAGGCTTGGTTTATTATTTTATGATAGATAATATATTAAAACTGTACTAAAAGAACAGAAGAAAGGATTTCATCAGAAGGCTGGATAAGAATAGAAAAGGAATGAATAACAAAGGCTTGTCTCTGACCTAGACAGTCTGGACAGGTGAACTGTGATTGGCCATTAATTAGAAACAACCAGATGAGACCAATCCCAGATTCCCCCTGTTGCATCCCACAGCAGCAGATAAGAATTGTTTACAGCTTGTTCTTGAGGCCTCTCAGCTTCTCAGGAGGGAAAAATCCTAAGGAAAGGATTTTTCATAGAACGTGTGGGTGACAGTGATCCATGAGTATATCTCTGAAAGGCTGTGGAGATGAAGAGAAATTCCCAAGGATTGCAAGAAAACCAACGCCACTCCTGTCTTCAAGAAGGGCAAGAAGGAGGATACATGCAATGGCAGATGAAACAGCCTCAGCTCAAACCCTGGGAAAGCAATGGAGAAACTTCTCCTGGAAACTCATTCCAAACACATGAAGGACAAGGAGATCACGAGCAGGCAGCAAGGATTTGTAATGCCTGACCACCCTGCAAAGAAACCATTGGCTCTGCACTCGAAGGGAGGGCAGCAGATGTTTTTATCTCGACTTGTACAAGACTTCCAGCACTACCTCCCATAACCTCCTCACGGACAAACTCAAGAAATACAGGCTAGAAAAGTGGCCAGTGGGGTGGATTGAATACTGGCTAAGATTTGGGGCTGGGAGGGCTTTGGTCAATGGCACAAAATCCAGCTGGAGAGCAGCCACCTGCAGTTTACGCACTGCAGCCACTGCAGCCTGGACTGCACAACATTTCATTAATAACCTGGATGGTGGGACTGAGGGCACTCTCATCCTCCTCACAAAGGTTGCTAAACTGAGAGGAGTGAATGACAGACCAGGTGGATGAGCTGACACTCAGGGGAACCTCAACAGGCTGGACAAAAGGCAGCATCAGGGACACCACCACATTCAGCAAATGGAAGAAGCACTTCCCCCCCTTGGGCAGGAATGGTCACTTTGCATTCCAGGGGCCAGCTGGCTGAAAAGCACCTTGGTAGGGAAGGATTTGGAAGTCCTGGTGGATGCCAAGGTGACCATGGGCCAGGAATGTACCTGTGTGGCAAAGATGTCAAGTGGGATCCTGAGCTGCTTTTTTAGCCAGCAGGTCAAGGGAGGTGACCCCTTCCCTCTGCTCAACCCAAGGGACACACATCTGGGGTGTGCTGAGCTCCTCAGTGCAAGATATTGATTTGGTGGAGCAAGTCTGGTGTTGGGCTCCACCTGCCACACGTGCTGAAGAGAGTCCAGTGCTGGAAATTACTGGAGATTACAACACTGGAGCATCTCTCAGTGTGGGGAGAGCCTGAGAGAGCTGAAAATGTTCAGCCTGGAGAGGAGAAGGGTCAGTGGGGGCATTATAAATGTGCATAAATCACTGGCCAGAGTCTGTAAAAGGAGGCAGAGCCAGCCCATTCTCATGGCCCTTCATGAAAGGGCAAGGGGCAACAGACACAAATTGAAACACAGGAAATTCCATTTAGATGTCACAAAAAACTCTTTTACTGGAAGAGTGATGGTGCAGGTTGCCCAGAGAGTCTTCTTCCCTGGAAACATTCAAAACTGAACTGGAGAAGTCCTGAGAAACCTTTCTGCTCAGGGGCTGGTCTGAACAGTGTCCATAGATGGCCTCAAATCCACCCTCTGATGCTGTGGTTCTGACCCTTTGCTAGACTGTTCTTCCCTACCTGGTTTTCCAGTTGATTAGGAGACAGCAGGAAGGGTTTAACACAGCATTTGCCAAATATTAATCTCATTCTTTCCAGGGCTTGACTATGCAACAAAAGGAAATTAAATGTATTGTCAAAGGTCTCAAAGGCTCAGCATTAGGATGAAGAAAGTGAGAAGGGAGGAGTGTGCTTTTAGGATATATTATTTCATGCATCTTACCACACAATAAAATGCTATCATAAACATGATGGATGCTGGATACCAGCAGCTGTTCTACTCTGCAAAATGCTCAGTGCTGTGAATCCATCCCAGTGCAGTTCAAGCTTGAATGTCTCCTCATGGATTTCTGAAGAATGCCAACGTGAAATCATCATCTGCAGTCACTGCCATGGGTTCCAAAGCTGCTCCAGTGTGTGTCACAGCCATCATCCCCCCTAATCTGAGATGTCTGCCCAAGACTCAGATGCTCGCCCAGGTTATCAGAAAAAGGTATTTGTGCATTTGAGGCCTCTTGGAGCTCAGCTCTGTCACAGCCCAAAGGAGGCTCTTGAGAGAAAATTCTCACTCCTACACACCCAGCTCACCTGAGAATGAGAGGTGGGGCCTCTCATGACTCAAACAGTGACAAAGAGTCCTTGAGTCAAAGATGAACAGAGCTGTTCACTGTGTTCACATCTGTCAGTAAAACTTTCCCAAAGTTATCAGTGCTAGTGATGTTTGAGCAATGTGGGTCTGTCTTTTTGACACGAGGGTGCCTAAATCTTGAATGTTCAGTAGCTGACAAACAGGTCCCTCTACCACTGTACAAGCTCGTGGGGCCTTTTATAACCTCAGCAGTTAACTGGAGGGTGTTCATGATGGAGAATGCACCCCCTTTTGTTTTGTAATCTTTACAAGTGAAATAAAATGTAAAACTGGCCGTGCAACAGCTGTTCAAAAGTCTCCATGTGACTTCATATTACACTGTCTGCAATTGCTCCTTTTTTTTGTGTGTGTTTGTTTTTGTTCCATTACATGTTTCTTTTGCCTTCATATGTGGATGTCCAGATTGCCCAAGATTTATTGAGCTCATCTACCATTATTCTTCCAGCTGAAGCACATTTATTTTGCAGTACATCTGAGGCTGCTACCATGTATTGATCAGCTCTGAGGCAGTGTCACACATGCAGATATGAAAAAAAGCTCACTTGTTGTTAGGTAGCTAGCTGTTTTTTTCTTCTTGATCTGGAGACAATGAACAAAGTCAGAGCCTAAAAATACTGAATTGACTTATCCAGCTACCCTCCCATGACTGCTGCCTGCATTTTTAACAGTGAAATGCCCAGATTCACTTTGCTTTGAACGTGTTGTGGTCATGTGGAGGTCCCAGCATTATTCAAAAGAAAGCTGTTACTTTGCAGTATCTACAGTCTATTTTTGGAAGTATTCAGTGGCACAGTGCATCAATGCCTGCTTGCCCTGAATAGCTACAAAGCACTGTATGGGGAGCATGCTTCACACAGAAATGGAGAATCCAGATCACCTATTGCAAACTCTGAAGTGCTACTACATGGAATAGACTGTAGTGGGAACGAAATTGATTATTCTTGGTTGGATTTGTTGCTATAATTGTAGCCTTGAGGTTGAGAAATCAGCTTTTTTCATCAGTAGCTCAGCACTGTCTTGTCCTACGCTTTAGAAGGTTACTCTGGAAACAGAGTGGATGAAAAATAGCCTGTGCCACCTATATATGTGCATATATACTTAGTTACTTTGAGTTGGAACAAAATCAGCAAGGGCAGCATCCCAAGCTGGTGCAAAGTCTAACATGGGGACACTTTGACAGAAGCTTCATGTGTCTAAAGAGCAGGCATATGGGAAAAGGCAAAAGGTAACTCCCTGGGGACCTCCAAGACAGGATTCTCCCTGGCAGGGAAGTCTCTCCTTGTTGGCACAGTGAGGGAGCAATTTCAGCTGTGCAATGTTTAATGCACTAACGAATTTCTGCTGGAGCACCTGAGGCAGCTGCTCAGCTGGTGAGTTGTCTCCATGGAGTTCAGAGCCAAATGACCCTGGAGGTTTATAAAGCAAGTTGATCCCTCTGATCCCAGAGCTGTGCATCTGAACTGGCGCTACTCTGTTCTGGACAAAGAAATGCCTTGATCCACACTGTTTGGGAAGTCAGTGGGAAAAAAAGAAGCTGGAAGATTCTTAGTGAACTTGGACATTCAAGTGGATGGTTAGAGACCCATTTCACCTCCTTGGTTATTTGATATGAGTCAAGCTCAGGTTGTCCTTCCCGTGTGCCTTCACTGTCCGGCCGGTACCTTGCCCGCACTTCCGACCGGTAACCCGTACCTGTCACTTCCCTCCCCCTTCCCTGCACACTGTCCCGTCCCTTCCCTTCCCTGCCCGTCCCTGCCGTCCGCTTCACTTCCCTGTCCTCCCTTCCCTCCATGCCCTTCCCTTCCCTCCCTTCCCTTCCCTTCCCTTCCCTTCCGCCCCTTCCAAACCTTCCCTTCCCCCAACCTTCCCAAACCTTCCCAAACCTTCCCAAACCTTCCCAAACCTTCCCTTCCCAAACCTTCCCTTCCCAAACCTTCCCAAACCTTCCCAAACCTTCCCAAACCTTCCCTTCCCTTCCCAAACCTTCCCTTCCCAAACCTTCCCAAACCTTCCCAAACCTTCCCTTCCCACTTTGCTCATCAATGTCCTCCTAATGCTATGTAAAGACCAATTTAGAAATGCAGAAATGTCAAACTGGCAGATTTGTTCTTCCAGGATCTCTTTGTTCTCAGCTGCACATTTACCCAGCCTGGTTTCCTGTACATGCCATCCACTGTCTTCTGACACTCTTCTGTGGTGAGAACTGCTCTTCTCTACAAGTAATTTCTCCTTTCAGCTGGTGCTAATTTCACATTTCCGTTTATTTTGCTTCTTTGCATTTCTGGACAAACACATGGATCTGTAGATCTGTGATAAAATCGTATAAAACAGTCCCTTGTTAAAGTAAACTTCAATTTTATTTAAGGTTCTGAGCAACATGAAAGCATTACTTGACCTAGAGTTCAAGATGCCCTGTGTTATTGTCAAATATCCAATTAATTTAAATTGCATTAAAAAATGTCAAGCAACAAAAACCAAGAGGACAAGAGATTAAGTGTGCTTTCCAGTCAAGCCACTCACTCACCTAATTTCCTCTCTTGTAGAATAAATACTTCTGGATATATTTGCCATCTCCAAAGAGAAAAGTCTATGTGTTGTTTCTCCAGCTGCTGTTGTCGAATTGCATGTCCTTTATCCAGCTCCTTTGGGATGTGTAATGTACATCACAATAAGAAGCCAAGGATGATACAAATAATTATAACATGTGATACAAGCCCACTGTTATAAAGTCAATCTCTCAGCAAATTCATCAGCTCGACACATGATGTACAGTACCAATTTTATGTAAATGACTTGCCTAATCCTGCTGGGCAGAATTACTCCCTGATGCAAACTCTGTTAAATTCAGTGGAGTTACACCAGGAAATCATTCTTTTGCTCCTAAGATCTGGAGCCACACTTTGTGTATCTCGTTCATCTGGAAACCATGGTAATAAGAAAATGAGTGAAATCACTTGATTATGAGATTCAGAGGTATTATGCTCTCCTTTGTTTAAAACAAAAGACCACCTTAAATATTACACATTATTGTCGTTTATGAATATGAAGAATTAACTTAGAAAATTGTATTGATTTCTAAAACTCTTACAGGCAATGAAATTTCTGCAAGAAAATTGGCTGGTTTCCACTGACTCTGGCAATCTTTGGATCAACCATTAACAGAGGTTTAATACTTAGAACATAAAATTCATTGACATTGTAAACTGCTGCAAAAAAGACATTCAAATGAGGCTGAAACAAGCATGTAAGGCAACTTATGGCTTTTGTTGAGGTAATATGTAAAAAAAAACCCTAAACAGTACCAAACCCCTCCCCCCTCCCAAAAAAAAAAATCCCTAAACAGTTAAAATCCTGCAACTCACAACCAGATTACTCTAAGGTGGTAAAAAAATGTGTCAGTTATCCTGAAGTTTAAAACTATACATAAATAGTGCCACCCAGCTTTTATTTGCACAAATGATTTTTTAAAAGAAACTATAATGCTACTATGCATGGAGTCCAAATTAAACTTGGACAAAAAGTAATATTTGGGAGGTTTCTGGATATATCCACGTTTTGTAGCATGGATGCTAAACCTGAACATCCAAGGCTTTGGTTTATGTCACAGAACCCTGAGATATTGGCAGTGGTGAGTCCTGCAAATTCCATGTTTAAGTTTGTGTTGTCAAATCAAAGCCTGTCGCTACCTTTTTTCCTTTTATATAATTTGCCAAACTGAGGGAGCACTCTAGTTTTTTTCTTCAGAAACCTTGTAAGAAAGGAATGTTCCATGAAGTGCCCCCACCTCTTTGATGTTAGATTTCTGTCTATAGGTGGGAAAAAAGGCTAAAAACCCAAACCAGAAATACACAAAACCAAACCCAAACCATGCAATTCCTACATCATTTTGAGAATTCAGATTTCCTGATGTGTCATTGAAGAACCATTCAAAATTCCAAACTTCTTATCAGAGAGCAGCTGCCATTGCTTTGGCTCAGCTCACAGAGGCAAGTGGGATGACCAGAATATTTTCAGCAGCTTTCTCAGTCCATTTCCACTAACCAAACTGGTGGCTGGGTGGAGTTTCAGAAAGTCTCTTCATCTTGGCTACTGCCTGGTCAACTCGTGCTTTGTGTACAACAGTTTTGTGGTACCCTCCTCTCCACTGCTGAGCTTAATGGGAAGAGTCTAAAGCAATGAACCCTAATGAAATCTTTGTGGGGTTTTTTGGAATGGTTATTAATCAAGCTTGAAGGTAGATTCTGCAGAAGTAGAATCAGGTCGAGTAAAGCATGTGTCATGGCTTCTATCATTTGTCACTGAAAGAAAACACAAAAAGCAGACATTATACACCCAGGTTTGCTTGAAAATGTCACCCAAAAAGACTTGTATGTTGGAAGTGTACCTTAATTCCCTTTTTTTTTTCTTTAATATCTTCTGCCCTCCAGATGGTCTGCTGTGATGACATACACCTGTTCAGTGTCAGCTATTACCCACAGCGACATATGGCAGCTCACATATTGCCTGGGCTGAGGGGATCTGGGATTCAGGTCACCTGGGGTCTGTTTTCAAGTGGTGTGATGGCAGCTGTGGGAAACACGATGAGTGACAGAAAATCGCTGCTCGTCTCACCAGCAGAAAAATGTAGATGTCTTTCAAAAAAAAGAAAGGAAACAAAAAAAAACCAAAAAAAAAGCCCAGCAGCTGTATCTCAATTTCACCACGTAGGTGCAGACAATACAGGGATCAGCCTCTCCATCAGACAGCACAGTGGAGGTGCAGTGCTGTCACTTTGCATATTTTTGGTGGTGGGAGTTGCTCAGCGGGGAGAAAATTCGGCTGTTATGGTAACAAGTCTTGAAGGGTGCTGGCTCAGGAGGGCTGAACTGCCTCACAGCATGATGATACTGTGGACCTCTCCCCACCGCTAGAACAACACCTCAGATGAAGCCTCTTAGGTGCAAGGGATTTATTTGTTCCTCTGCTACATCTAGTTTTGTGTGGGCTGCCACAATACCGGAGGAGACAAGAGAAGCTTGAGAGAAAAAACATTTGGTGCTCTCTGAAAGCTGGGCTGCTAGCAAGTGGAAGATAGAGGAAGGGGGGTAAAAAAGGATTTGAAAAAAAAGGCATGACATTTTTTATCTGCATTTTTCACTGCTGTTGTTGAAGGAATTTGTCTGTCTCTGGAAAAGAGAGATGTTTTCGTGATCTTTCCAGGAGAAATAATGAAGGGAACTCATGGGTGCCACTGCGGTTTTGAGATGTTCTGCTAAATATTGTTGAGTTTGAGCTTTAGATAGGTTTCTGGTGAGTAGCTGAATTTCTTGGAACCTGTCCAAATCAAACAGAAAATGAGAGCTTTTTAGAGGCCCAGCATACCTCCCACATTTCTCAAAGTGATGAGACATGTCTTTTTCTCCCTTGCTGATGTTTTATTCTCTATTTGCAGTTGAGGAGGACAACTGCATTGCAGCTGAAGAAAAATCTGAAACAGAACAAATTACTTTTGTAAAACCTTATTTTGAACATCTCTACCTCTGAATCCAGCCAGCAACTACATTTAATGAACTGTGGAGGAAATGCTTTGAAGTTTGAATAGAGAAGGTTTGATTTTTTTTTTTTTTTCCGTCTTCTAATTTTCAGTGTTTCAGGTTGAGTTTAGCCCTCATACAACAGGACTAACATGGCTGTGGAACACATTTTTTTTAGCTCTGGTAATGGTGGGCAAGATCTTTCTCTTACAGCAGCAAAACCTGAGAACCTCTGAGAACAACTTTCACCCATGCTCCTGGTTTAATAAGACATTTCCACATCTACCACAGTTAATGCAGAAGTTATTGTAAAGAAAACAATAGAATTATTCAAACAAAGACACTGTTTTGCAACAGGGCACTCCTTTTTTTTTTGCAAGTCTATGTGTCACAAGTCCTAAGTTCTTTGTCTTTCTCCTACTATTTCCTGCCTAAGGAAAATAATTTCGCAGCCAGCAGTTCAGACAAATTTTGTGGGCGTTATTCGAGGGATAACTCCTTGATGGAGTTATTAAGAATAGGAACATAAAACCAATCAATATTACCAATAAAAAGTTCATTCTAAATGGCAAATGATTTGTCCTTTTCAGGAATCGTTTTCATAATTTGTAGTTCTCACTGGAAAACATAACCTTGCTGGTCCCAGTAATACAAAGGTTTCAACAGCAAGCTCCCACATGGTCCCTTCATTTCTATTGTTTTTATTTGTACAGATGAATGGCTCTGAAATGACAAAAACAATGAGGAAGGCAGAGGGAAAAAAAAAAAAACAGTTGTGAAAAATTATTCTGAAAAATGTCATTTGCCTCCCTTAGAAAGCATGAGATTCATATACTTAAACATTGGCTCTGCAACATCACAGACAGCTTCCTCTTCCTATCAGTTTCATGTAAGATTGTGTCACTTGCTATATTCAAAATAAACACATTGAAATTTGGGGAATGATTGATGTTTACCTGCAGTGTGAATAGTAAAATATGGGTCCAAAGATGAGAAAAACGAAGGTCATTTCCTGTCAGAAAATGAATGTATGCTCATTTTAATGTACTATTTTCTGACTATCCAGGTATTCCAGCTTTTAGTGGCGCTGAAAGGATGAAATCAAAGTGGGGGAAGAAAACAATGGAACACCTTCTTAGCACCAGGCTAAGAGTAATTTCAGTTCTGGGTCATCCATCCAGGATCTCGAGGAGTACAGATGTTTTATTTTCCATTGCTGGACAATAACCATGTGGTGAACGTCAATGGCTCCATGTTTATGAAATGGGATCTGGGTTTAATTTCTGCTGTCTGTCAATTGGAGCCTTTGATCTTGGCCTGGAATTATTTTTTCCACTTCACTCTAAGTGACTAGAGGCTACTGCTGTCACTGACTCTTCAATTCCTGATTTCACTTTGCCAAGATGTAAAAGATTTATTTACAGGATTTTTTCCAAATATGATCCTTAACTGTAGGTTTGTTTGGTTTTTTTTTTTCTTCTACCCTCAAGGTATTTTGTAGTGAGTTGTTGTAGGATCAACCTGAAGTAAAATACCTAGCACAAGGCAGAATGGAACAGAGTCTATGTGAACAAACAGATGTATTTAAGCAAAAAAGTTCAGGTTTAATAACTAATTGCAGCTGGGGTTTTAATATACTCTTCTTTTTTGAATCAAACTGAAATTCTTGGTGATATGTGTTAAAAATTATGGTTTAAATTTCTGATGATCAAGTTACATAGATTAAAGTAATGGATACCAGACTCTGCATCAATGCAGTTATAAATATGGATGAAATGAATGTACATTACACACTGTTATAAATCTACGTGTTCAAGGAAAAGCATAAATCTCCATCACCTTTTCCTCCTTGGGATATGAAAGGTATTGCTATTTTTACAGTGTTTTCGATGAAATTACAAGGTGGGGTAATTTGCTTTTTCTGAAAGTCTTCTGCATTTTCACAGGCACTCAAGCAGCATTTTATTTACAAGGGCGTATCATTTAAACCCACAAAGCAGTGTGCCCTGGCAGGAGCCACCTGACCTTCCAGACACGAAGACCAGCAGGGTGATGCTGCATTCAGAGACATTTAGAAGTGTCTGTGACATTTGTGGAGGTTTCTGCCCCTGCAGACATCTGCCAGGTGTGGCATCACCACGTCCCTCTCCACTGTTTCCTTTCAGTGCTCTTCAGAGTGCAGCCAAACAGTGGCAAAAAAGAGGATGTGGTGAAGGCTGATGGTTAGAGGGAGAGGTCTGATTCTAATCTGTGACAAACCACTCACTCTTCGATGTGTTCTGCTGGGGAAAGCCCAAGAGATTTTCTTTGTTGTTTTTATTGGGGTTTTTTTTCCTTTTTTTTTTTTTTTTTTTTTGGTTTTTTTTGGTTTGGTTTGGTACAGCCACAGAGACTTCAACCAACTGTGGAGTTCAAACGCTTTATCTCTGATCTTCAGCTGGTTCCTGATGCATTAGGAGATGGAGATGTGGGGTTTCCCCTGCCAGGCAGAGCTCTCAGCCCTCATCCAGAAGGAATTTGGCTTTGAAGCAGCACCTGTGCTCTCCTGTGGAGCACACACGGAGAATCACCAGCCTCCCTGCTCTCTGTGGGGATGGCTCCTTGTCCTCATCCTGCTCTGCTGCCAGAGGCCAGAGGAATGATTTCCTCAGGAGTGGCCCCAGGAGTGGCAGGAGCAGCATTTCCCTGCTCTGTGCACAGCCAGCCCTTATCGTGCTCTACTTTTCAGTCCTCATGAGTGGAGTCTAAATTCTCTGAGACACTCCAGGGAAGGGGCTAACAGGCTGTTTCCATAACATGTCCTAGCTTTTGGATGACCTACTAGTCAATGAGAGAGACAGCAATCTAGGATAATTGGAAACATCGTGGGGATGGGGAGAAAGGAGATGGTTTTGTTTTCCTTGTGAGTGATTTTGATCCTTCAACACAAACAGGACTGCTTAAAGATAACAAGAACTCTCTCTGGTCAGCAGATTCTGTGGAGAGCAATTAAGGAGCTTTTCTGATGCCTGGAGGCTATCATGAAGCTCTCTTTCTCAACAGAGATGTATAAAATCATGCTCCAGCCGTGAAAGCAAGAACTGGCTAAAATCTGACCATGAGCTTGAGCCAAGCTCTCTAATATCCTAGGAGGCAGTGAGATCAGACTGTTGCCAGGAAAATACCCATACATTTAATGACATAAATATTAATGGTGAACCCAGCTCAAAGCTACATTGAAAAGTTCCTTTGCTTTGTATGTTCAGTGAGGTTTTTTTTTAACATTATTTTAGCTCCATTTCACATTTTTCAGGAAGGTTTTCACGCTGAGATTGATGCTAATTGAATGAAACTTTGTCTAAACTTGATTTCTCATTGATAAACCTTTCTTCTGTGCTTTGGTGCTTCAGAAAAGCGAAGCTGCTGAGCTGAGAAAAAACACATTTTCAAATGTATGGCCACGTGAGTTTTGAAGCTCAATGATCCTCTCCATTCAGACTGCTCTGAGTGCTGCTCTTGCAGGAATACCCCAGCTTTCCTGGGATTCTGCGCTGATGTAGCAGAGACCTGGATTAGGCTAATATCTCTTGGGAATTGGCAATACCCACTGAAGTCAGTGGACAGGTGAAGTTAACTAAACACCCAACCTTTAAACATCTTCCTGTGGTTCCAGGAACTGGACACCACAAACCCAGTGGGTGTGTTGCAAAAGACATAAATAAAAACTGAGAAAATGTGATAGCATGCCATTTTTATACTGGAAAACCTCTGACTTGGCCACAGCTTCATTTCCTGTGCACCAGGCTCAAGAATGGCCCACAGCCAGAGGAAACACCAAGACTCAGAGGAAAGAGAGTCCCCCAAGGTGAAAGTCATGCCCAGTGGTTTGTCCTGGCACCAGCAGTGAACAGAAAGCTGCAAAGTGTTCCTGGGAGCTGATGTGCACAGGGCTGGACCTGCCCTGTGTCCTGGCCCTGGGGACAATCAGAGCAAGGAGCCAAAAATCAGCATAGCAGTGTGTCCCACCCCTGCCTACAGCTCTGCCTGCTGGCCCTTCAAAACCCTTCCCTGTGCTCTTCATGCACAACTTTTCCTCTCCACGGAGATCCAAACTCCCCGTGTGTCCTGTGGGATGGAGCAGCTTTGAGACCAAGGTTTGGCCTCTTTGTCATTCCCCATTTTTGCTTGCCTAGTGCTTTGCAGGATCCATTCTCCCCTCCCCTGCGCTGAAATCTCACACATCCCTGCCCCTGATTAACACTTCCTTTGTCTTTCCCCAGCCCAGCCCTCACTAAACCAGTGGGCAGCCTTGCATTTATTCCAGCAGGACTGGGTCAGCTCTCAGGCAGCCTTCCTTGGTCCCCAGCCATCAGGAGCTTGCCTCTGTGGTTTGTATGGCTTTTTGGGGACTGCCAGCCCTCCGTGTCCAGCCTCAGCAGTGGCTGCCTGAAGCCCAGCCCACGGATTCAGCCTAGGGTGTTAAGGGAGATCAGTGGAGGGTATGGGTGCCAGGTTAACCAACACACACAAAAAAGTCTGTTTTTTTCACCCCTAACCCTGGCATTTCTAGTGGCCTCCTCCTTCTTCACACCAGAGCAAAACGGGAGTTTCCAGCACAAGTTTCTGTGTTCCTCTGCTGAAAATGGGGCAGCCCAATCCTTCAGCAAAGCTTTTCACACACTGCTGTGAGAAAACAACAGCAGAACTCATGTCTGAGACCAGCACCCCTCCGGAATCCCCAAGCATCCATTAGGACAGATAGAGCTGGGCTCTTGGAGCTCTCTGTCCTGCCCCAGGTGTTTCCAGGCTGCCGTGGCATGAGCTGGATGCAGCAGCTGGTTTGCCACCCAAGCACAGTCCCAAAAGAGCCATCCTGCGATTTTGGAGGACAAGACCAGAGGAGAAGGCTGGCAGCACCATGTCCAAGCCCCTCAGGAGCCACCCCAAACTCAGCTCCTCCTGAGCTAAAATGCTACAGATAAGAGGTCTGCTCTTGTCTGTTCCCAAAAAGAGCAATTGCAGGGCTCAGCCTGTGTGAGCCAGCAGTCAAAGGTGCAGCTCACACATCCACAGCCATGCAGGGATGTGGATCCAGACCTCGGAGGAGATCTGGTACCAACAGCTGGATTTTCAGCACAGCACCCAGAATGTTGGATTCTGGGAGAAACAGCAGGTTTGGTTGGTGACAGAAGGGGTTTTGTTGCTGTGTTACTTCAATCCATTTAAGATGCTGTCATAAATTGTGCCTGCAGAAAGATGAAACCTTCCCAAAGTATGTCTCAGGTACCAGCAGCACAGGCAACATCTGTGCCACTTCTCCATGGGGTGGACTTGCACAGGTGAAGCACAAAGCAGCAGCTGGCCCTGACAGGGGTGTCAGAGTCAGACTGGGTGTCTGACTAGTCTTTGGACAAGCAGACCTTTTTTTCAAATTAGTACAGAGTCAGCCACCAGCCATAAAGAGAATTTTCATCACTTTTATTGCTCTTCTGATGGGTTTCTAGAAAGCAAGTTAGCTTTCCACTCCCTGAGAATTATTGCAAAACACTATGGCCTTGCAGAAAAAAGCTGCACAAAAAAAAAAAAAAAAAAAAAAAAAGAAAAAAGAAAAAGAAAAGAAAAAGGAAAATTAGTTGTATATTTTGAGCTGTTTTCTCGGGAAGATGATGGGCATTTTCAGTGAAAGGCCTGTGCTCAGTCCTCAGTTTTGTTGACAAATTCTTCTGGGTCCCCACCAAATGAAGTCAGGAGGGTACACATGACTTTTGACATCCTTGCACTTTGTGACAGAGCAGGAAGAAGACAGGTGGCCTGGTACATGGTAATGCCCTCCAGGTGGCCACCTTGCCAGTGGCCTGGGATCAGTTTTCCCCTGGCTATTCTTCTCCTCAAGTCTGTTTCCTCAACACAAGTTGTATTCACACAACAGCCAACAGGTATTATGTTGTGTCCAGCAGGGCAGTTTGCTTATTTCATCCCTTGAAAATGCCTTCATCAGGCATGAGAAAATCTCCCATTCCTTGCAGAGGCTGCCTCAACTCTGGCAGTGGGGTCTCAGATTTTGGCCACATCCCAGCAAGGCAGGAGGAGCCACTGCTGACCTTGTGCAGTGTGAGATCCCCAAAACTCAAAACCAGATGAACTGCTCCCTAGCCCTGCCCCTCCATCCATCCCATCCTTCCCTGTCATGGAGGCCTTGTCCACAGGATAGAAAATTCTGAGCCAGCAAATACTGCACCAGAAGCTGGGGCATCGCATGTTTTCCATCCCAGCTATCTGCTTGGAGGAATTCAGGTCCATGGAGTCACAATCTAGTTCATTGTCTGCTGCTGGAGCATGGAGGGATTCTGGCAAACCCCCGTGGAGATAGAAGGGTTTAACATCCAATGGCCCAGAAAAAGTTCAATCCTCTCTTGTTCTGTACATATTATAATTTTTTCTATTCCTGTTTTCTTATTAAATATAAGCTTCTCTGTGTGATTTCTTATGTATTAATGCACACTATAAAATATGCCTGAGTTCAGGGCTATGGGAGAAATCTTGTAACAACATTGCACAAGTGATAATTTTTTTCCTTCAGTGTTTAAAAATAGTGAATCTAAATTCTTTATGTCAAAGGGATATTTAAGTTGGCTGGAAGGATTAATTTATTTTTATTAGTGTCCCAGAATATTTTGCACTGGAGGGACCCTGTGGTCAACATTTTGATGCTGCCCAACAGCATTTTTGTTTCTCTTCTAGCTGCTTTCAGTCTGCTGCTCTGCAACCAGTCTGGAGCCCAAGTTCTGCCAGAGTTGTTTTAATAGGTGCTTACTAATTGAGGTTCCTCCAAAAAAACACCTGGCAATTCTGTCACTGCACTGCCTTATCTGTGAAGCCAGGCTGCCACCAAAGAGACATTAACTCACCACCCAGCCTCAGCCTGCAAGCCCTGGTGACCATTTGGGTGGCAAATGACATCCAGCCCTGCTCAATGGGATTTCCCCACGTCAGGGCAGACAATGACAAACAGCTAATTTAGAGGCCTGAATATTTTGGGTGCCTGAAGGTTGAGAAGAGTTTTCAGGATGTTATAAGAGACTATAAAAAGCCAGAAACTGGGGAAAAACCATTTCAGGCTGGATCCCTAGGATTAGCCCTGCCCTGTCCTGTAGACTGGTGGGTACATATAATATAAAATAATGCAATACATATTACCTCAGCAGTGGGGAACCACCAAACAGGGCAGCTCAATCCAACCCCTGCTCCTTCTCTGTTTGCTGTGCTTGGTTCAAGATTTTTAAGATATGCTATGAAAATTGCTTTGCAGCAGCTCTCTGAGTATCTCATTCAGGTATCTCACCTCAGTCTCCCATCCAGAATATATGTCTCAAAATGGAGAAAATGTAGTTCCCAGCTTTTCTGTGCCTCAGTTTCTCATCTCTGATCTTCAAATCTCTGTGGACAGCAGTTTTTTCCACAGTAATTTTATACACTGAAAGCACAGTTCCAGAGCAGCTGATATGAGTGTACACAATCACCCACACACACTCACACACAGAAAGAGAGAGCTGCTGGTAGACAAAAGAGGGGGAGAAATTAACTTCAGACCCACCTTTTTGTTTCAATAAGAGATAAGTTGAGTGTGCTCCATTCCCTAGCAGTAATGAAACATCTTTTCAGCGTGCCTAACAGGGCATACATTTTTGGACATGAAGTCACAGAGATCTGTGCCAGCAGCAAGACTGAACCTATCAGAATGTAAAAGCATTGGTGGTGACCCTGGAGAGAAGAGCACTTACAATTGTAAGTGAACCAACAAAGATATTCTGCCCAATAATGTACACAATGAGCAAAAAACTGCTCCAAACAAAATGGAAATTTAAACGAGGGTTCCATTCTACTGGGATAAAAATAAAGGCATTAATCAAAGCATACCTGCATAAATGTGAGCCCATATGCTCCTCACACGTGCAAAGGAAGAAAAGGTTGTCAAGAACACAAGAGACAGGGTTGTTAGGTAGCACATTACTGTTTGCATGGGGGGGTTTTACTGTGTCCTTTCAAGTCCTTTACGTGGGGCTCTTTTCCACAGAGTGTTCATAATTCCCACGTGTCTGAAAATAACAGCAGGTCTGGGAGCCTGCAGCTGGATCCTGGAGAGCAGTCAAGACTTCCTGCGTTTTAAAAGTGAAGTCCACAGCCTGACACCCAACACTTATTCCTCACTGCTGGTGGGAGGTGGGAGAGGAACAACGGGGTCCTCTGCCAAGTCACTCGGCCGAGTCCTTCCTACTGAAATATCCCTGGGCTGCTTTGAATGCTGCAGGAGAACAAACATCACTTAAAAGGCATTTCCATAACCTGACCTCCTGTTGTTTTGCTACCCATGTCATAAACCCAAGTTCATTTCCTCTCCTGGATGCCAGACACTCAGAACAAGATGTTTTTCATCTTCCACTCAAGGGCTCTCAGGTGACTCCCTGAAGGCCAGCCCCACCACTCCCTGCTTGATAACTGGGAGGTTGTGGGCTGCTTCTGTAGGCTCTGCTGCCACTCACAGGCAGCCACTTCCACCCCCACAAACGACCTGATGGCTTCATTTGGTGGCCACACATGGGCAAAGAGCACGTTGCATCCTCTTCTGGTTGTCAGCAAGGCAGAGTGAGGCAGGCAGCCAGGGGGAAAATGTGCTTGGAAACCTGGATGCAGCCTGATGGGGCGGGGGTGAACCCACAGCTGTCATTTTAGGAGGGCTGGCAGAGGTCAGGAATGAGCTGTGACTTTGGCGGCAGCACAGAAAAGGGTGTGTCAGGACATATTTTGTAAGTGTCCCCTCTCCTGGCTCCATCAGTTACCCACAGTCATCAACTCTTAAGGACCACAGTGTTCCACTGCTAAGGATGCAGGATCTGCAATCTCCTGGATGGGAGCTGAGTCCTCTGCACCAGTGCTTGGTAGCTGTTGACATTTCATGTGTAAAGCTTTCTTTTGCCTTCAGATACCACTTTCATTGCCCACAACTAACACACAGCATTCAGAGTTAAGCCTCTTTCTAAATTCCTCGCTGTTAATTAATATTTTGCTAATAAGGACTGAAGTAGCTTGAGTGGTTTGGGGTTAGAAAGATCATGCTCTCCTGAACCACGAAAGCAGAGGAATCTCCACCATTCTGACTCTGGCCAGAAAAGTCCTTTCAAAGACCATAGAAGGCATTTTAGTGGCTTCTAGTAAGTGCTGACTGTCCAAGTCCAGCATCAATAACAGGAAATAGCAGGAAACAGAAGCACCACGTCAGCACTACCAGCTAACCACATTTTGATAGCACATGCAGGAATAAAGGTCTCATGCTGAATTAGATCACAGAGAACTAAATCTTTACCTTCACCTGGTTTTTTTTTTTTTTTTTTTTCCCTTTCTTTTTGGTGTGTTTAACATCATGAGCATCACACTTGGATTCATTTAGACACACTGATTCATTAGACGGCCCATGACC